>NW_015387448.1:308909-316396 GCF_001527695.2 Protobothrops mucrosquamatus | reverse complement strand
TTATTATTATTATTATTATTATTATTATTATTATTATTATTATTATTATTATTATTATTATTATTATTATTATTATTATTATTATTATTATTGTGAAGGGGACCAATGGGAGAGCAGATGTGGGAAATGGAGGAGGGGGGGAGAATTTCACTAAGAAATTGGCACAGGAACCTCAGACCTGGCTTTGCTTCACTGTACTTCACTTGACTTTAGTAAAACTATACCTCTGTCTTAAAATGGAGTAATGGATCATTCTTGCCTAGGATTCAAGTTGAGGCAGGCCTGACAGGAAAGTCCAATCAAGAGATATCACCTGCATGAAGAAATGGTGAAGCAGAAGCCAGTCTGATCTAGCGGTGAAGGCACCAGGATAGACACAAGACTATACATTCCGATCCCACCTCAGAGAGAAAGCAGTTGGGTGACCTTAAGCCAATCACTTTCTCTCAGCCCAAGGGAAGAGGCAACAGCAAACCATTTCTTTCAGGGAGCCAGTTTGGGCCGGAGGTGAAGTCATCAGTCTAAAAACCAGGAGACTGTAAGTTCTAGTCCTGTCTTAGACGTGAAGGCCAGCTGGGAGACTTCGGGCCAGTCCTTTCTCTCAACTGAATTTACCTCACAGGGCTGATGTTATGGGGAAAATAGGAGGAGGTATATTGGGTATGTTTGCCACCTTGAGTTATTTATAAAAATAATAAGAGTGATATAACTAAATAAAAGAAATGCAGGATTTCATTTTCTCCTCCTTTCCTCTATTTTCCAACCCAACTGAGAATGGAAAAGACTCTGTCCGTCCACCAGCAGGATAACTTTCCAGAAACTGAACAGAGCAGACCACAGTGGAATGTATGAAGGTTACCCTCTGCTTCCCAATAGGCCCATGGACACAAACACATACATAAGTGACACTCGGGAAGAAGCACACACATGTATACCATTTACAAACATATATCTACACAGATTTATTAACACAGGAAATGCAGATGCTGCCTGTATCCAGTGCTGGTAAAAGGTTGGAAAGAATTTCAGAAACCTTGATGTACATCTGTGTATGTGTGTGTGTGTGTGTGTGTCTGTGTCTGTCTGTCTGTCTGTCTATCTATTTTTATCTCTCTCTCTTTCTCTCTCACTCTTATCTATGATCTATGATCTATGATCTATCTTTATACCTCTCTCTTATCCATCCATCCATCCGTCCGTCCGTCCATCCGTCCGTCCATCCACCTACCTACCTACCTACCTACCTACCTACCTACCTACCTACCTACCTACCTACCTACCTACCTATCTATCTATCTATCTATCTATCTATCTATCTATCTATCTATCTATCTATCTATCTATCTATCTATCTATCTATCTATCTATCTATCCAAATGATTGGTCACCCATTTTACCGCAGGTTGTCCTTCTCTTGTTCCATCTACATGAGATACAACCAGTAGAATTATGACTAATGGGGTAGAAACCTATGGAATTTTTCTTCTTGGTACAGTCCACAGTACATTCTATAACATATAGATTTTGCTGTCCTAAGGTGACAATAAAATGTTATATGGATGGATTTATATTCATTAAGAAGTGATCCTATCAGTATTTTCAAGCTGGGAGGAGATCATGGGTCTTGCATGCCTGTTGGCATAGAGAAAACCTCCAGTTTCGTTATTCAGCATCTCNTTTTTCTTCTTGGTACAGTCCACAGTACATTCTATAACATATAGATTTTGCTGTCCTAAGGTGACAATAAAATGTTATATGGATGGATTTATATTCATTAAGAAGTGATCCTATCAGTATTTTCAAGCTGGGAGGAGATCATGGGTCTTGCATGCCTGTTGGCATAGAGAAAACCTCCAGTTTCGTTATTCAGCATCTCTAATAAAGGATCAGGAAGGAGATGATGAGCTGGATCGTTACTCAGAGTAGATATTAATGGGTTATGACTTCAACAAAATTGTTGTATCCTATCTATTACATCTACACGTGACCTCTGCGTTCAGCTCTATTGAGCCAGAAATGGCTTAGGAGCTGAGACAGAAAACAAAACAGGAAAATTACTTTGATATTCTACTTCTGAGCTTCCACAGGTATTTGTTGTTTTTGGACGTAGCATGTTGATAATGGCTACTGGTCCGATCCAAGGATAGTTCTTGTAGTCCCAGATGCTATGGTGTTATAGGCTGAGCCTTCTGGAAGTCATGAAGCAAAACATTGGAAAGCAACAGGCTGGAAAAAAGTAATTTATTTTTGAGCTATATAATGCAGTGATTCTCAACCTTGGCAACTTAAAGATGTGTGGAAACTTCAACTCCAAGAATTCTGGCTGGGGAATTCTGAAGTTGAAGTTGAAGTCTCCACCTCTTAAAGTTGCCAAGATTGAGAAACACTGGTAAAATGGGACAAAATTTGTCCCCTCATATTGTTGGAGTAATAGCAATGACTGAAACCATTTCATGGCAGTTACAGATTCACATTTCAAAAGCCTCCTTCCAGCCATCTTTCAACGTTTGTTGCTAAAATAAAGTTTCGCTCTATTAAAGTTGCCAAATCAAGTTCTTTGTAACTTTTATGCAGATTTAAAAACCACCAGCACTTCATACAAATTCTTGGCACACACTGACATACATATGCACATTTTTTCCCCCTGTCTCAGCCTGTTTCAGTCATTTCCTTCTAGTTAGGAGAAAGAGAGACCACACTGTCATTTTCCTTCCTTTGCGAACAGCAGGTTGTTTTGGTCTGGATATTTTCACCGTTTCTTAAAACAGCTCGATTTTAGAACTCATGTTATAAATTCTTTTTCACCCTTTCTTCAAACTTTAAAAAAAAAAAAAAAAAAAGCTTCTCGAATTTCGATGGTTTCTTTCATACTTTTTTTAAAAAGCTTTCCTGATTTATGTCTCCTGTTTGCTTTTGCTGACTGAAGAATCTCTGAATCCCAGATGAATCTCGGTCTGTCCATTTCTTGCAGTTGTTATGTTAGGCCTCCTAATCTCAGATCTCATAGTTTATTTCAGCTTGCTGGCTATTGATGCTTTCTCCAGCCTTCCTTCTTTGATCAGACTCTGGGTTTGCTGCAAAGCAGAAAAAGCCCATGGCTTTAACTGCATTTGCCCGAAGTTATCGGAAATGGGGAGGTTTAGGTGAATGCTAGTCTTTCACGAAGGCAGAACAGACCTGAAAAATTTCAATGTGCGTCCTTTAGATGTATGCTTAGCCTAGCTTTCCAATAACCAGGTTGGGAGAAAGGGAACATTGAGCGGGATGTCTATGGAGATTCTCAGTCATCCAGGTTATTGTTGTCTCAAAGGTGCTTTTTCAAGAAGCAACGGGACTTTCTTTGTTTTTCCTTGAAAACATTTCACTTCTCATCCAAGGAGCTTCTTCAGTTCTGATTGGAGAATGAAAATCCCTCATAAATCCTTCCATTCTCCACCATTCAGTCAGAACTGAAGAACTGAAGCTTCTTGGATGAGAAGCGAAATGTTTTCAAGGAAAAACAAAGAAAGTCCCGTTGCCTCTTGAAAAAGTACCTTTGGGACACTTGAGCTGGAAATATTATGTCTATTAAGTTCTCCTGCATAATTAACACACATATAGAAATCCAGTGTCTACCAATACCAGAATGCCTTCTTATCAACCAAATGGGTGTAGGAGGGAGTTTTTTTCGTCTTCTACACTCATAATGTATCTTCTTAACATGGTGGGGCAATGTCTAGAAACAGATTGAGGGGAATGGACAGGGAGAAAGAGGACGGTGAATGTTGCAAACAATTGAAGTTCTTCCCTTAAATAATAAAGATCAAGGCTGGGTTCCACGTGCATCAGACAAAGAAGATTCCTAAACTTATTTTTGATCCTTCTGGACTAATTTTTAGTAAAGAAGGAAAAGAAAAGAATAGGGCCAGATAAGAGCTAAGCTTATGAAAAATATTGCAAGCTTTTGGTGTTAACAGGGACACAGTCCAACCCTGGATTCAAGAATCTGATGCTTTTGGCATAAAGGTATTTAGGATTCCTTTAAATTATGCTATGTTAGTCCTCTCTGTATGTATGGGTGGTATTTCCCAATCAGCAACAAGACCACTTGATGGAAATAGTTTTCTTCTGAATGGCAATTCAGCCTAAATAAAAGGGTACAGTACGCTACTGGCAGGTAAGTTGCTCATAATAAAATCAAGGCTTCCTCCCTCTTGGAGGTTGAATCTTCAAGAAGTTCATGGTAGACAAAAGAAACAGATTGAGAAGCTCTCAGAGAAGATGTCTCCATGCTGAGGGCCCCAAGCCTTAGGAACAGCCTTCCATACCCAGAAATGCCATCAAACCACACAGGTTAACATGAAACTAGAAAAGAGATACAACAATCATGGGAAGCATATGCACTTATATAGATCTAATTTTGTGGGGTGACCTTCTCAACATACCATTGAAGCCAATTGTAGGTTGGACTGAAAAAATAGCACAACTGTAGGAGACGAGCAGGCACAGCTGGGGATTGGAGTTAAACATGTCATCAGCTTAGAGTCCTTATGTTGTCACAAATGATCCAGGCTCAGGCTTCTGGTTTTGACATCGCGGAGAAACGGACACAGGAAGATGGGGCTCTGTCTTTTGCATTCAATTTTGCCCTGCTGGGGACCCTGGAAAAGGTTGAAAGTCGCCCCATAGAGGTGACAAGCAAGGAGGGGACACTCGTTGATCGCAGGAGGGTGGCGGCCCTTCCGTTTGATCCAAGGAAGCCCTCCAAATCGGCGGGGGAAAGACTGGCTACATTTGTGTGGCCAGTCAGAAGCTGCTGACAAAGGAAGACAATAAGCACTAACAAGCAACCTTTCAGCAATATGTATGAAACTGGGTGAGATTCTATCCTGTCTTTATGACTTTAAGACTTCTTCCTGGAAAAAACTGCCCAAAGCACCCTTCCCGATGAGAGAGGGAAGCTTGGAAGCTTTCACTTTTGAGACTGCAGCTGGGAAAAGGGAAAAATACAAAAACTTTTGAGTTGCTTATTGATGTGGCAGAGACAATGAACTACTTTGAAACTGGCTTGCCTGAACTACAAATATAAATATTACCTGACTTTCAGAGCTGTGTTGTGGAATTATTTCCCTGCAGGAGAAATACACCTCACTGCTTGAGATGATGGAATATTTTGGATTACAAATCCTTGATTGACAAACAATTTTTATTATAAAGACCATCTACAAAAAATGAAATAGATGTCCCATACTCAACTTTAAATGACAAAAAACCATCTCTAACACCTGTCCCCAAATCTTCAGTTTGACATACTACCAAGAAAATATGGATGAAGATTAGAAAGAAATTCTATCCATGTTAAAATCAATACAAGAGATTATTGCTTTAGCTTGTGATGAGACTAGAAATAACACAAAGGAGATAAAAGAACAATTTTCTAATTCAAATTTACAAACCCAGAACATGACTACAAAGAAGGAACTAGCAACCCAGAAAATAGAAGGAAAACTAGAGGACCTAAAGATTGAGAACCTAAAGGAAGGAACCAATTGACAGATTCAGACAACTGAAGAACTAGAAGATGGAGCGATAATATTGGAAATGAAAAAGACATCTTACCAATCAAGAATTCAAGACATATTTGAGGAAAAGAAAGAAGAACTGATTGAATGGAAGATAGGGCTGTTAGGAGAACTGTGGGGAATTGGAGAAGGAGGGAGGCTGTTTAATGAATAACAATGAGTTCGTTCTTCCAAAAATACTTTAATCAAATAATCTTTCTTATTCCAAATAATATACACAAAAACAGAGAAAAAATTACCTGATGATTCAAATGCATTGGCTTGGAAAGTTAGTTGGCAAAGGAAGAAAGCTAGAGTAAGACTGAAGAAAATAGAGGTTTTGATCCATTAGATATTATATTATTACATTTGAATATGGCGGAGAATAGACAATTGCTAGAAATAGAAGTATTATCATAACTAGAAAGATAAGATTTGTAGCTAGAATAATAGATTTTGGTATAAGAAGGGAAACAGGAAAATGCTAAGAAGTTTGAATAAGGGAAGCTTTTAGTTACCCAAATATAATTTACGTTGAAATTATAAACAATAGAGACATTTTGAACACTGATGGGAAATTAAAATTTAAAAAAAAGTGAAAACAGGATACTGATTGAACATATGGATATTAAGTCACCGCAATGTAAAAAAGATGTTGAGACTCTAGAAAGAGTACAGAGAAGAGCAACAAAGATGATTAGGGGACTGGAGGCTAAAACATATAAAGAAATGTTGCTGGAATTGGGTATGTCTAGTTTAATGAAGAGAAGGAAGAGGTGTTCCAATATCTCAGTGTTCCAATATCTCAGGGGCTGCCACAAAGAAGAGGGAGTCAAGCTATTCTCCAAGGCACCTGAAGGCAAGACAAGAAGCAACGGATGGAAACTAATCAAGGAGAGAAGCAACCTAGAACAAAGGAGAAACTTCCTGACAGTTAGAACAATTAACCAGTGGAACAACCTGCCTCCAGAAGCGGTGAATGCTCTAACACTGGAGGTTTTAAAGAAGAGACTGGACAGCTGTTTGTCCGAAATGGTATAGTGTTTCCTGCCTGAGCAGGGGGTTGGACTAGATGACCTCCAAGGTCCCTTCCAACTTTATTATTATTATTATTATTATTATTATTATTATTATTATTATTATTATTATTATTATTATTGTTGTTGTTGTTGTTGTTGTTGTTGTTGTTGTTGTTGTTATTAGTGCAAATGCAATTAAGATATGTTTTGGTTAGAAAAGTTATCTAGAATTGACATTATTGATATTATGAGAAAAATGTAACAAAGATGTTGATATTCAATTGTATATTTATTAATAACAATAAGAACTGTATTTGCCTAGTGTGGGAAATCTGGTACTACCAGAAGAAAAGAGGACACATGTGATGGTGTAATATTGGATCCAGATTGAAGAAGTTAATATATACCGCTGAATTACTAATGGACCCAGACAACACATTGTCTATTAAGTATTTGATTGTAAAACTAGAAAATTAATAAAATATTTATGAAAAAAAATGATCCAGGTCCAGCCCACCCCCTCCCAATTCACTGACCCTTATCTGGAAAATTTGAACTTGAGTTGACTAGATTTTTGTGTATAGGCTTAAATAATAAATCTTTCTGAACTGCAACTTAATGTATGGTCCTGATTCTTTGTGCCTAACTCAACCATCCTTTCGTTGCTTTGCCTAAATCTGGAGGAGGGCTACCTATATTGGATTTATTTTCTTCTTTTCTTTATATTTTAAAATCTAACTGCTTTTAAAATACGGTACTTAATTTTAGGGCTTCTGAAACATTTCTCCACTGTTTTGTTCTCTATTTCTAGGCTTTTTTATTATTGATTTTGTTAGTAACCAGAACTCCATAGAGGCCGAGCGGGAAATAAATATTATTATTATTATTATTATTATTATTATTATTATTATTATTATTATTATTATTA
>NW_015387448.1:306180-307332 GCF_001527695.2 Protobothrops mucrosquamatus | reverse complement strand
GAACTAAGGAGAAACTTCCTAACAGTGAGAACAATGAACCACTGGAACAGCTTGTCGTCAGAAGTTGTAGGTGCTTCATCATTGGAAGTTTTTAAGAAGAGACTGGACAGCCACTTGTCTGAAATGGTACAGGGTCTCCTGCTTGAGCAGGGGGCTGGACTAGAAGACCTCCAAGGTCCCTTCCAGCTCTCTTCCGATTGATTGATTAAATCAGGATATAGCAAATTTCAATCTTACTCTGAAGACATTTTGCTTCTCATCCAAGGAGCTTCTTCAGTTGGCTGAAGTAAAGACAGAACTGGAGAAGCTTCTTGGCTGAGAAGCAAAACGTCTTCAAGGAAAAATGAAGTCCAGTTGCCTTTTGAAAAAAGTACCTTTGGGTTATCCTTAACAAATAGAATTTAACAAATAAATATAGAAAAACCTTCTAATTTCTTACGTTCCCTTTCTGTTCTCCCCAGTTTTTCTTTCCATTGTAACCTGTGAACGTTTCACACATTTCATTTCTTTTGGCAGTGTCCTAACTCAACTTCATGAAGATCTCCCCCCCCCAAAGAACTAGGAAAACATGGGAACATCTAAATTATACTGACAACTGTGTCGGGGCATTACTTCTGTGAATGCGTCTGATTATTATTGAAGCATGAAGAGTGGAGTGTTCAAGCCTACCGTTGTCAGCTGCCAGGAATGTGGCTTCGTAGACATTGTTCTTAACGTAGGCTGACTCGCGATCAAGGACAGCTGCAGTGATGATCTGACCGTTGGTGGCATTAATATTCAGCCAGTTTGCAGGATCCGACAGCTTGGAATATCTGCAGAAGCAAAGAAAAACACCTAGGAGTCCCTTCCAGTGGGAAGTCCCTAATGTGGATGGAAAATAATGTGGATGGAAAATTTACACTAAGGCACATTTTAGAGTGTTGAGCCTTTCAACCAACCATATCTTAGCTCAGCATGCAGTAGTTAGTACTCATGGTTTACAGGATCAGTGGAATAAACCACCATAGAGTCCACACTGACTTAAAGGCACATAATCCATCTCTCTGTCCAGCCAAATGTCCAGCTAGCTATCCAGCCAGTCAACTAACTGTCCAGCTATCCATTCTTGCCTCCCTCCCTCCATCATCCATCCGTCCGTCCGTCCGTCCGTCC
>NW_015387448.1:287845-305044 GCF_001527695.2 Protobothrops mucrosquamatus | reverse complement strand
AGATAGATAGATAGATAGATAGATAGATAGATAGATAGATAAATAGATAGATAGGTAATATAGGCAGGCAGGCAGGCAGGCAGGCAGGCAGAGATAGATAGATAGATAGATAGATAGATAGATAGATAGACAGACAGACAGACAGACAGACAGACAGACAGACAGACAGACAGATAGATAGATAGATAGATACAGTAGATAGATAGATAGATACAGTAGATAGATAGATAGACAGACAGACAGACAGACAGACAGACAGACAGACAGACAGACAGACAGACAGACAGACAGATAGATAAAGATCGATAGGCAGGCAGGCAGACAGGCAGGCAGAGAACTAGGTATCAGTGCAGTATAATTAGTACAACCTATAATTAGATTTATCTGCTCATCCAGGAAGTTAGAGAAATTGATAACTGCGCTTTCTGGATTGGATTAGCATATTTGTCTGATGTTTAAAGTTTTTTTAAAAAATTAAGATTGTTATAAAGTTAAACTTTTTGTAACATTGTAATTTTGGGTTGTCTTCATCTTGTTAAATGATTGTTTGTACCTTGCTTTGGGTTTATTTTAAAAATGAAAAAAAAACACAAGGTACACCTTGTAAGATCAATCAGTGCTAAATTGATTTAGCTGATGGCAGGTTCACTGCATTCCTTTGGGTCACCTCTAAGCTGGTCCAGGTGTAGGAGAGAAATTAGCTCCCTGTTGAAGGACCAGCCATTGCAAAACAGAACTATGAAGAAAAATGGCCTTGTTAGCTAAGACATTCCCCTCCATCCTTAAAATTTCCACGGCCAATCCGTGCCAACAAGCAGAGGCAATGAGTAACCATTGTCATTTTTGCACCAGACAGCTTTATTCCCCCTTAAAATATCTCATCCCTTGAATGATTATAAAATGTCACACAAGTGATGAAAGTTTAATTGGCCCCAGTGCTAGTTCTACAGGGCACCTTCCTACTGTGCCAAATTTATCTCATGTTTGCAATAAAGGAACAGACAGATAGCCAGTGGGATCAAGAGACAAAGGAGGATAACTTAAATTTCCTTTTTTTCTAGGCTACTGTTCAATGTACAGGTCCACACAATCAACTGGGATTTAAATGTACTGAATGTTCAAAATATGGAAGGTCTGTGACAATGCTTACAGCCACTCTCTTTAACTGTTGCTGGAACTAAGCAGAATTCAGGGATAGTTCATTTATGAGGTGTGCATCTAACTCTTTTTTTAATACATGTACATCCAAAAATGTAATGGGTGAATCAGATATGTCCTTTCTTGGGAACATGGAAATCATGCAAAATGCAGAGCATAATTAACCAGCCACTTTGACATTCATTTTATCAGGCGTTGGACTAAGAAATAGGAAAAAAGTGTAGAACTTGTGTGTGACCCTTTAAAGCAGCTGCATCTTATCCCAGGATCATACCTTTTGAATTTGAACTGATACCAGAGTTCAAAGCAGTCATGATCTCAGCCATGATGGCTCAATGAAAGCTCCACCAGTTTTTCTGTGTGATGCACATTAAAAACAGCCCTATCATCTTATCTGAGTCCAGACCATTGCTCCATCTATTCCAGAACTAAGTGTCAGTACTGCCTGACAATCTAGGTTTTGAGCAGAATTTCCCCAAATCTGCCTGGCAATGTCAGGGACTGAACCTCAAACCCAGATCATACAAAACTGGAGGCTAACCATTAAGCTATTGATCCTTCCTGTGGGATAATTTTGCATTGCCAGATGTTTCCAAAGACACAGATTTGCCAATGAGAAACAAGGTGGAATGGATTTCAGTAATTATTTAATTCCAAGATCCCTTTCCAAATACAGCTGCTAAATAAAACAGCAGCACAGTTCCGTACTGTATTGAGGCAGTAAACAGATACAAGTGTAATGTAAGCTCCAAACAAGTCTCTTATCTGACGGGTCCTTGGTATTCTCAGAGCCTGGTGGTTTTCTTGCAGATATTTCATTACCAAACTAGGTAACATCACTAGAACCGATGATATTGCCTACTTTGGTAATGAAAGGTCTTCAAGAAAACCACCAAGCCCAGAGAGCGCCAAGGACCCCACAGTTCAATCCTGAGCTACAAATATTGTCTTGTATAACAGGGCTCCCCAACCTATGGTCTGCAGCCCACTGCAGGGCCGTGGCCTACTGGCCACCGGGCCAGGGGACAGGCTGGCCAGTGCAGGCACATGTGTGCGTGCACTCACCCCCACTTGCACTAAAGCCTGCAGACCCATTTGCACATGTGTGTGGGGCTAGCAGCAGCAGTGGCTAGCACCTGTGTGCATGCACAAACAGGGCTGCTAGAGCCGTGTGGGTTGTGCGGCCTGTTGACACATGCATGCGGGGCTAGCAGCGGTGGCAGCTAGTGCCTGTGCAAATGGGGCAGCTAGCCCCGTGTGGGTGTGCACGGCCCCATTTGCGCACGTGGATTTGTGCGCGTGCAAATTTCTCAGCTGATTCCCTCCGGGCTGCCCGCATGAAAAGGTTGGTGAGCTCTGTTCTATAAGCCTCTTATCTAAAAACCAACTGAACCCAACCCAACTCCCATGCATGTGTGTAACATGGTTCCATCTATTTTACATCCTTTCTGGTTACCTGTGGTTCACAGGCATTCAAATGTTGACGATCTTCAAAATCATGAGCTCTACCTTCCACCATCATACCTGATAGCCTGTTGCATGAAACGGTCAGGATCCACTGCTGAAAAAGTCGTGAGTGCTGTCCCTGTAGGCACACCCTCTTCCAGCCTGATGAGTTTGTGGTTTGTTGGGAAGTAAGGGGGCTCATTGACATCAGTGACTGAAATGGTGACTCCGGCTGTAGACTGGAAGGACATTTGGATCCCGCTGGCAAGAGGAGCTTGATTGGACACCATCACCGTCAACATAAAAGCTCGGTTCATCTCATAATCAACTTCCTGAAATGAAACAGAGGCATGGGAAAGAAATATCAACTGGAAATGCCATGATCATTCAGTATTCTATGGTCTTATTATGTTTGTTTAGGTGTTGACCAGAATGCTGGATTGGTTTATAAGGAAGAAGCAGAATAGTTGAGTAGATGGTCCATGTGATATTCTGTGCTAATGTGGGAAGTCAGCTCCCCCCAGAGAAAGAAATATTTTTGGGAATATTAAAAGGCAGAATATTTCCCCAAAGGATCTTAAAGGCAGAAACCCCCCCTCCCCGCCCAAGTCTCTCTGCCCCAAACAGAAACCAGGCCTGCAAAAATGCAGAAGTGATAATCATGTCAGAAAGATTGGAGTCAGGAAGCTGAGATTAGAAAGATAAAGATCCCTAGAATCAACAATCTCTCACACCAAACAAATCCAACATTCATCAGCTACAGCCCCAGAGAAGCAGGATATAACCTTTGGGACATAATAGGATTAACCCACCACCATCAGAATACCAGAAGGGCTCACTCAGACTCAGGTCAAAGTTCATGCCACAGGAACAACTCCAAACAAAAGTCCAAGAAGGTATAAAAACCCACTCCCTACTACATGTGGTCAGTTTTTCCCTAGAGCCATCTTTCTGTCTGACTCTCCTCTTCAATAAACTGCAACCTTCTTTCTAAAGCAGTCTCCATTGTTTATTCTCAGCTTGGATTTGACCCTGATGAATTTTTTTCTTTCAACACTAAGGAAGGTCTGCTCCTTGACTAGCTATTTGAAAGTAGAAAAAACAAGAGTCCATTGGCATTTTAGAGGAATCTTCCCAAAGTACCACTCTACAACTGGATTGGGATTGCAAATTTAAGAACTCAAGAGTTCTATCCCACCTCATCTGAAGGACACCTAGTCTGAATAGTCTTGAAAAATTATGGGTAGCAAATGCTAATGATTTCTCTTCCAGCGCAATGAGGATATTATTTTGTCCAAAAATCAAAAAGAAAACTCCAGTTATCATAATTTTACTGCTGATTCAGTCTGAAGCCCAACTGAAATTACAAATTGTAGTTATAAAGTTGTGGAATTTGTAACGATAATTAGAAAGGGTTGCCTGTCTTGCAATAAATATCCTTATATTTTTAGAAATCAGACAAGTAAAATCCATCCACCAACCAACCAACCATCTCTCCATCCTTCTTTCCTTCCATTGCTCCCTCCCTCCCTCCCTCCCTCCATCTCTCCATCTATCAACCATCCATCCCTCCATCTCTCCATCCATCCATCCATCCATCTCTCTCTCCCTCCCTCCCTCCCTCCCTCCCTCCCTCCCTCCNTCCATCCATCCATCCATCCATCCATCCATCCATCCATCCATCCACTCTCTCCCTGGCTTTCAAGCCTTCCTCATAGCAATCTATGGCTTGATATAAACTTGCTAGTGTCACATTTGGAAAAATCAGTAACGATTAAGTTAGCACTCTCTGATACTTATTAGATCAGATCTCAAGAAGCCAGGAATAGCATCGTTAATTCTGGCACTAAGGGTAGCAAATGAAACATTGCTGGAAGGCTTTTAAGAGAGAATAGCTTACTGCAAGTACAATGTTAGGAGAGTGCTTAAAAGAAGGATATACAGCCTTGCAAACAATCAGATTCAGGACACCGAATCAAAGACAGAAGTTTTATAACTTAATATGGAATAAACCACTGGGACTAAACAATGAACACAATTTTTAATACCCTCAGAAAGGATATTATTTTCGGAGGCATCAGAAGATAAAGGCTTCTCACATTTCAAATGTGCAGGTAATCCTCAACTTACAAGGGTCCATTTAGTGACAGTACAAGGGCACTGAAAAAAGTGACTTATGGCCGTTTTTCACACTTATAACCATTGCAGCATCCCCGTGGTCACGTAATCAAAATTCAGACGCTGGGCAACTGGCTCGTATTTATGACACTTGCAGTGTCCCAGGGTCACAGGATCACTTTTTGTGACTTTTTGTAAAGCAAAGTTAATGGGGAAGCCAGATACACTTAACAACCAGGTGACTAATTAAACACTGCAGTGATTCACTTAACAACCATGGCAAGGACGGTCATAAAATGGAGCAAAATTCAACTGTGTCTTGTTTAGCATCAGAAATGTGGGACTCAATTGTGGTCATAAGTCAAGGACTACCTGTGTTGGGATGCAAAACCCAGGAAGGGATTTTCATTGGGACCAGGCGACAAACTTCTCTTTATGGGGGGGAAAGCAAGCTGCTCTTCCTACATTTGGAGTTACAAATAATCTTTTTTGCAAGAGGAATGAAGAGGTTCTTATTTCTGAACACACTTTTTTTTCTTGTTTGCATTTTCTTGTAGGAAAAAAAATGATTGTTACTAGTCATATAGTAATAATAATAATAATAATGATAAAGTTGGAAGGGACCTTGGAGGTCATCTAGTCCAACCCCCTGTTCAGGCAGGAAACCCTATACCATTTCGGACAAATGGCTGTCCAGTCTCTTCTTAAAAACTTCCAGTGTTGGAGCATTCACCACTTCTGGAGGCCGGTTGTTCCATTGGTTAATTGTTCTAACTGTCAGGAAGTTTCTCCTTAGTTCTAGGTTGCTTCTCTCCTTGATTAGTTTCCATCCGTTGCTTCTTGTCCTGCCTTCAGGTGCCTTGGAGAATAGCTTGACTCCCTCTTCTTTGGGGCAGCCCCTGAGATATTGGAAGACTGCTATCATGTCCCCCCTCGTCCTTCTCTTCATTAAACTAGACATACCCAATTCCAGCAACCTTTCCTTATATGTTTTAGCCTCCAGTCCCCTAATCATCTTTGTTGCTCTTCTCTGTACTCTTTCTAGAGTCTCAACATCTTTTTTACATTGTGGTGACCAACTGTTATGTGTTGCTCAGTCAAAGGATTTGATGGCATTTCTTAGATGAAGTTAACTGTGTTTACGCTGGCTAGGTTGTATCTGGATTCAATGAACTGATGTACTGCACTGATGGAAACTAATGAAGGAGAGAAGCAACCTAGAACTAAGGAGAAATTTCCTGACAGTGAGAACAATCAATCAGTGGAACAACCTGCCTCCAGAAGCTGTGAATGCTCCAACACTGGAAGTTTTTAAGAAGAGACTGGACACCCATTTGTCTGAAATGGTATAGGGTTTCCTACCTAAGCAGGGGGTTTGACTATAAGACCTCCAAGGTCCCTTTCAGCTCCATTCCATTCCATTCATAAATGCGCATTATTTTAATTCTTCTAATATGGGCGATTAAATATTGGCCTTAATCATCCATTAGGGGGCAGGATGGCTCAGCAGTTAAAGACGCTGAGGCCCGGCTACTGAGCAATGGGGTGAGCTCCCCTTACATGCCTCATCTCCTGCCCACCTAGTCGTTTGAAAGCATGCAAATCTGGGTAGATACACTTTGGTGTATCAGCGTTCCATGAACCTCGGCAAATAGTCATGCTGGGCAGATGACCACAGAAGTGTCTCCAGACAATGTTGGAGATACGCACAGCCCCCTAGAGCCAGACATGACTGGACAGGGGAAACTTTTATCTTTGCCTTAATCACCCATTATCAACTTACAGATCTTGTAGCGTTTCCACTTTTCTTTATGTTTGGATTATATCTCCAGAAGTTTAGAAGAACCTTTTCTAGTGGCTTCTAATTTGGAAACGATCACCATAGTTACTTAAGCAGTACATATAATGCAGATAAATAAGGTGGGGTTTGAATTGTCTTTTGGGTTTTGTTTTTTGTTTTGTTTTTTAGTTCTAAGGGCATTTTTAGCTACAAAGAAATAAGTTATCCTCTAGTTATTATGTCTGGAGAAAAGCAAACAATAACGGAGTGCACCTCTCTTTCAAATTCATTTCTATATTCCTCGCAACATTCATATAATGTTTTAGGCAGCCACAGAGCACCTCTATTCCGTGTTTGGGGAATTTATTCAGACCCTGCAACATGATCCTTTCCCCGCCTTGCCTAATTTATACAAGGCTTGTGATGGAGATAAGCATCTTCTGCCACAGAGGGAACGGTTCTTGTTGCAGTGAAAAATAAAATTGGAACTGTACATCATAGATGCCTCTCGGCAGGCTTGTTTCAATGGCAGAAGAGCTTAGGATGGAAGCTGCAGAAAAGATACAGAATAGACTTGGAAGTGACTTTGGAGGTCTTCTAGTCCAACTCCTCCTGCTCAAGTAGGAGACCCGATACCATTTCAGACAAGTGGCTGTTCGGGTCTCTTTTTAAAAGCCTCCAGATGAAGCTGGATGAAGCTGCTTGCAGAATGATCAGGCTGCAATGGATGGTTTGTTTTCTGATTCTAATGTTGTTGTTTTTTAATGCCCCGTTCACACACAGGATGGGGAAAGTTAGGTCTCCCCCCTCTTTTAGAACATAGAATAATAGAGATGGAATGGACTTTGGAGGTCTTCTAGTCCAACCCCCTGCTCAAGCATGAGATCCTATATACCATTCCAGACTGTCTCCAGAAGCTGTGAATGCTCCAACACTGGAAGTTTTAAAGAAGAAACTGGACAGCCATTTGTCTGAAATGGTATAGGGTTTCCTGCCTGAGCAGGGGGTTGGACTAGATGACCTACAAAGTCCCTTCCATCATCATCATCATCATCAATCTTCTTCTTCTTCTTCTTCTTCTTCTTCTTCTTCTTCTTCTTCTTCTTCTTCTTCTTCTTCTTCTTCTTCTTCTTCTTCTTCTTCTTCTTCTTCTTCTTCTTCTTCTTCTTCTTCTTCTTCTTCTTCTTCTTCTTCTTCTTCTTCTTCCTACTACTACTATTACTATTACTATTACTACTATTACTATTATTACTATTATTATTTGGCTGTTCAATCTCTTCTTAAAACTCCCGTAATTTCCTGACAGTTAGAACAATTAATCAGTGGAACGACTTGCCTTCAAAAGTTGTGGGTGCTCCATCACTGGAAGTTTTTAAGAAGAGATTGGAATGTCATTTGTCTGGAATGGTATAGGGTTTCCTGCTTGAGCAGTGGGTTGGACTAGAAGACCTCCAAGGTCCCTTCCAACTCTGTTATTTAGTTATTCTGTTCTGTTGTTCCGTTAAAACTATAGCATGGAATAGCTTTGGACATATTTTCAGAGAAATGTACATGGGATGAGATACATAACTAAAGGGTTCTATCATTTATTGAAGGCTTTCTCAATCTGGTGCCTCCCAGATAAGCTGGATTTTAATACCCGGAATTTTCAGGGAGCGTGATTTAGCTGGAAATGATGGAAGTTAAAATCTAACACAGTGGAGGGGCACCAGTTTAGGGAATGTTGTGTTGTGGAATAGGGTTTAGGAAAAAAATCCTGGCAGATGTGGGTGTCCATGGCAACTACAGATGATCCTTGACTTAAGACCACAATTGAGCCCAACATTTTTGTTGCTAAGCAAGGTAACTGTTAAGTGAGTTTTGCCCCATTCTTTCTTGCCACAGCTGTTAAGTGAACCACTGCAGTTGTTATGCTAGTAACATGGTTGTGAATGAATCTGGCTTCCCCATTGACTTTGCTTGTCAGAAGGTCACGAAAAGTGATCACCGGATTCCAAGACACTGCAACCGTCATAAATAACTGTCAGTTGCCAAGCGTCTGAATTATGATCACGTGACCATGGGGATGCTGCAATGGTCATACGTGTGAAAAATGGTCGTGTCATTTTTTTCAGTGGTGTTGTAACGTCAAATGGTCACTAAGCGAATAGTTGAAAGTTGAGGACTATCTGTAAGGCTATATGTTTGTGGTCATTCCAGAAGAATCTGGACCACTATAAAGAATAAGATACAGGAATAATCTAGTCTTTGGCTGATCCAACACAGTTCTTCTTTTATTATTACATACTAACTGCTGTCAGTGTGAAAATATGATCCGGGGACATTTCAGTGTCCACATCAAAAGCTTTGCACTTTTCTACCATCAGTTGCAGTTAATTTTATTTCAGCTAATGCCTTATCTAGAGGATAATTCCCACTTGACAAAAAAGTTCTGACAAGGCAATCTTGCTGATATGGATCAAAGCACTCATTTTATCCCAATAGAACTGCCACGTTTCCTTAAGATTCGCTTGTGTGATGTACAGATTTCTTCAGTAATGGCTCAGCTTATACTATGGGAAGACCTGCAAAGTCTGGACAGAGTTGCATGACCCCTAGACCACCACATTCATACTCACGGCATCCACTTAAATAGAAGCCAGCAGTGTGCTGCAGCTGCCAAAAAGGCCAACACAGTGCTAGGCTGCATTAACAGAGGGATAGAATCAAGATCACGTGAAGTATTATATGGTGAAATGTTACGGAACCATTCCGGTGTGAACCTTATGACGTAGGTCAAAACCAGTGGTGCTACATTTTTTCTACAACTCTGAGATCTTTCTCATGTCTCTTCTCCAACAAAGATGATTAGGGGACTGGAGGCTAAAACATATAAGGAACGGTTGCTGGAATTGGGTATGTCTAGTTTAATGAAGAGAAGGACAAAGGGGGACATGATAGCAGTGTTCCAATATCTCAGGGGCTGCCACAAAGAAGCTATTCTCCAAAGCACCTGAGGGCAGGACAAGAAGCAACGGATGGAAACTAATCAAGGAGAGAAGCAACCTAGAACTAAGGAGAAACTTCCTGACAGTTAGAACAATTAACCAATGGAACAACCTGCCTCCAGAAGCGGTGAATGCTCCAACACTGGAAGTTTTTAAGAAGAGACTAGACAGCCATTTGTCTGAAATGGTATAGGGTTTCCTGCCTGAGCAGGGGGTTGGACTAGATGACCTCCAAAGTACTTTCCAATTTTTATTATTATTATTATTATTATTATTATTATTATTATTATTATTATTATTATTATTATTATTATTATTATTATTATTATTATTATTAAGAGAGGATGGTATTCAGGATTTCAGTACAATACAGTCTTGAACAGTTTAATGGGATGTTAAAATGGCATTGAACGGGCAAAGCTTTATAAGTCGGCTGGATGGAATTTTGAGCTGCATGTAATATTGACTTGATTTTTTTTCTGTTTCTAAAAATCAATTTTATTTTTAATAAGAAAGCTATAATGTTATGCCCTGTTCCTATTGGATCTTGAACCCATATCTGTGCAGTTCCAGTGACATACATGTTTGTCAATCCACCTATTCCATCCCATTGCATCCCATTCTTCCATCCCCTCCATCCCTTTATTCCTTCTTTCCTTCCTCCCTCCCTCCCTCCCTCCTTCCACCCACCCTTCCCATCCCATCCCATCCCATCCCATCCCATCCCATCCCATCCCATCCCATCCCATCCCATTCCATCCTATCACTTTGTATCCCACCCCACCCCATCCCCTCCCCTCCCCTCCTCTCCCTCCCTCCTAGTCTATCCATTGTATGCATCCAGGCATCCATGCATGCATGCATCCATCTACTACAGGGTCTTCAAACTTAGTCCTTTTATGACTTGTGGACTTCAACTCCCAGAATTCCTCAGCCAGCATGCCTGGCTGAGGAATTCTGGCAGTTGAAGTCCACAAGTCATAAAAGGGCCAGGTTTGAAGACCCCCGATCTACTACATGATGGTTGTTGTATTCATTGAATGTGTTGCCTTCATGAATCAGATCCCTACAAAGTCTGCACCAACTTTCCTCCAAATTCAAATCTCTGTAGAACTTGTCTGTGGAAAAAGTCCCCAGAGAATGAGAGACAAACATACCCTCACAACAGTTACCAAGCCTTCATTGGTAACAGGATCAGTCCTAATGGTAAAATGACCGGAAGGGTCTCCACTGATTATTCGGTAAACAGCATTCCAGTTGGGCGAATGGGGTTGATCTCGGTCCATCACAGTCAAATTAGCGACAACAACTTCTATCCGGTTTTCTGGAACTTCACCAGAATACTGAAAATAGAAAAGAAAGTTCTGTTAGAGGTGTCTTTGTGTTTGTGTGCCTGTATGTGTGTAGCCCATCCCAATATATTTAGAGTTATTGAAACATCTTACAGACACTTTTGAGAAGGCAGTTGTATCCTGCATGGAGAAAAGCTTTATCCTCCACCTGTGTCTTCCTTTAACATGTCCACAGTTCCCACTTTCAAAAGCTGTATCTTAAGCAAAAGACATTTGTTCCCAGTAAATAAAGTTTTATGTATTGTACAAGGAGCATTAATTCTACCAGCCCCACAGCTTACTGTTATTCCCTTATTAAGAAGCTCAGATCAGATATTTTCCCCACTATTTAACCTTCAATGCTCTGGGCTTACCTCGTCCCCCTTATACAGAAAACCTCAACTTTCACCAGATAAATACAGTTGCAATTCATCATTGACTCTTTTGTGATTCCAACATAGACTTATAGACCTGGAAAGGCCTCTAGCTATATGAATTATCTAGCTCAACCTTCTGCATTGTACAAGGAATCAGCCCATGCAAATTAGCTGCCTAGCCTCTTCTTACAGACTTCCAGAGATGGAGAATATGAGCGAGTTTGGAAGAGTCCATCTATTTATATCAGAAAATGGTAGCCTTGATGATAGCAACAGTACTTAGACCAGGGGTCCTCAACCTTGGCAACTTTAAGACTTGTGGACTTCAACTCCCAGAATTCCTCAGCCAGCAAAGCTGGCTGAGGAATTCTGGGAGTTGGAGTCCACAAGTCTTAAAGTTGCCAAGGTTGAGGACCCCTGACTTAGACTTATATACCACTTGTGGCCCTCAAAGACCATCCTGGGTCATAGCAACATTTTGTCTGGAATTAGATTAATTGAAGGGTTGGAAGGAGCTTTCTTCTGAATAGGAGTCCAAATGGAACACAAGATATTCAATAAGCAACTGACGTTCCTGTTGACTGTTTCAGTAAAGTGATAGAACAATATGCTTGCATTGCCCTTGAAAGCAAGTGACTAGCCTGAGGCCAGCCTATAAGGTTGCATCCTCCAATGTGCTGCTCCTGCCTAGAGCACTTGCCATCTAAGTCCACTGCAAGACCTCAAACGTCAGATCAATTCTGATTCCCCAAGTGATAGAATGTGAGGGTTTGGTTGACTGCTTAACGCAATTCTTTTAAAAGGGCATCTTTCTTCAGGCATGAGCATTACCCTGTTAAAAGTTGGGCTTTTAATGAATAGCAGAGAATTACTGTGCTCACACGAAGTCCAAATCACTTCTAAATTATTGTCAGAGTGTCAGAGTAAAGGAGAATACTGCATACCTATCCATTTTCTGTCCATCTCCTGTCCTCCCCATCTTCCACCCATCAGACCCACTTCCCTGCCATCCTCCTCCTTCAAGGCAAAGGAATCCATAATATTAAATGTTGATGACTTTTGGAGGGCTTGGGATGGAGGTGGTGCAATCATTCTAGCCCTCTTGGACCTCTCAGCAGCTTTCCATACCATCAACCATGGTATCCTTCTGGATCAGAAGGCAGGACAAGAAACAATGGTTGGAAACTGACCAGAGAGAGAAGCAACCTGGAATTAAGGAGAAACTTCCTAACAGTGAGGACAATCAACCAGTGGAACAGCTTTGCCTTCAGAAATCATGGGTGCTCCATCACTGGAGGTTTTTAAGAAGAGACTGGACAGTCACTTGTGTGAGATAGTATAGGTTCTGCTTGAGCAGAGGACTGAACTAGAAGATCTCCAAGGTCCTGTTCTATTCCATTCCATTCCATTCCATTCCATTCCATTCCATTCCATTCCATTCCATTCTATTCTATTCTATTCTATTCTATTCTATTCATCAGCTTAAAGGGTTTGGAATGGGAGGCACAGGATTACAGTGTGTAAGGACCCACCTCACTTTACATCTTAAGAAGACAAAACTCTTGGAATATTTCTTCCAACAGGCATCTTTATTAAGAAAAAATGATTGCAGGCATTCTAGACAGGATCTGAGGGATCAACCCCTACCATTTAATGTTTTAAGTGTTTCCAAGCAGCCCCCAGCTCACAGTTCTTCCGGGCGACGATCACTCATCCTCTCTTTTCCCAGATCTCAGGTGTTGCATTGTTCTACCCCTTTTCCCTCGCTGCTGGCAAAAGGGAGGCTTCAGAGAGAGAGTAGATGAAAGGCGATGGCCATATTGTTATGTTCAATCCTCTTGATAAGAGTCAACATCCAGTCACTTTGTAGTTTAAATGAAGGAAGTGAGAGTCATAAAACCCCCTTGCTTCCTCCTCCCCTTTCGTAGTATGACAGAATCCAGAGAGAGTAAGAAATGTTTTTTTTTCAAAGTAGGTAGCTAGAAATGAAATATAATTGGATTCTGACACAGTGATTCTCCTTCCTTAGTGGCTGGTTCCAGTTGGAGTTGATAGGAGAAAAAAGGTCAAACCCTAGGTCCCTGCAATGCAGGATATCCCAAGGCTCAAGGCTTTGGGCATTCCTTTTTAATATTAATATGAAACTGTTAGGAGAGGTCATCCATCAGCATAAGCACCAGTATCATTAGCATATTGGTGATATCCAGTTATATATCTCCATCCCTAGCTGGACAACTGATGCTGTGGCACTGTTGATTGAGTGCCTGGCAGCTGTAAGAGTCTGGATAAGGAGGAACCAGCTTTGATTCAATTGTGGCATGACAGAGTGGCTGTGAGTTTTTGGGTGGATGGGATGGCACTTCCCCAGATTGAACTGGTGCACAATTTGGCCAGGGTGGGACTTTGCACAGATTTATCTTGTCCATCAGTTGAGCTCTTTCCTTGACCAAGAAGCCTTGCTCACTCATGCCTTGGCCATCTCCCACTTGCATTACTGAAATGCAGCCTAAATGGGGCTGTCCTTGAAGACAACCTGGAAACTTCAATTGGTGCAGAATGTGGCAGTGTGTACAGTGAAGGATGCCCCTCAGTTTGTTTATGTGACATCTCTGTCGTGCGAACTGCACAGGCTTCCAGTTTCTTTCAAAGTGCAGTTCAAGTGGTAGTAATCACCTTTAAAGCCCTATAAAGCCCAGGGCCAGATTATCTATGAGAACACCATTCCCTAATACCTGTGCATTTGTTTTTTTCTTGCCTAAATGTAGAACCTTACTTTTTTTCACCATTGAATTATGATAGGCTCTTTTGAAAACTGACCACTACTTTAATGATGAGTAATTTTGGTCATTAGTGGTCTTAACAGTTTTCAGGCAGGTGACAACTGCAGCATAGGTTGCAAAAAACCTGGATGAGCATTTGTTCAGTCATTCAATCCCTTCTGCCTCTCTGGGTCCTGACAGACCACATTTTGATGGCATTGCATATCAGTCATTCCTCTGAAGGTTTATAAGCTCCTGCTTGTATAGTGATAGCATCAAATCATCTTGTCTACTGTTAGCCACTTCTGAGATTGCCTTTAATTTTCCAAGCATCAGGATCATCTTCAACAACTCTTTGCAATATCTATCCCCAACATTTATGTTAGAGTTTCATTATTTCATTCATTCATTTAAGTGAGTGTCTGGTTTCACTTTGTGTAGTATTGAATTATGTGCATTTTTTTTTTTATCAATTCAAGGTATTCTCAACAATTCTGTTCATCACCACAATTCAAAGAAATCAACTTCTTTTTTCATTCAGTCTTTCTGATAATCTGGGTTTCAAAGCTGAACAGTACCACTGGGACAACTGATTATTTTAACATGTGTGCCTTTATTGTCACTGTGATATTTCTGCATTTTATATCAAAACACCTCTTCTGCTATGCAGTAGACATCTCTTTATTTCACAGTAGAGTATTATCCCTGTATATTTTTGAACCTAGGAAGATAAAGTCCACCAGATGGCAGAAAAACAGTGGTTTGGACAATTGTCATCCAGATCTGATATTATTGTTATGATAAATAACATGTTCATACAGAACATAGAATATAGAACATAGAAGAATAGAGTTGGAAGGGACATTGGAGGTCTTCTAATCCAACCCTCTACTTGAACAAATGGCTGTCCAGTCTCTTCTTGAAAACCTCCAGTGATGGAACACTCATAACTTCTGAAGGCAAGCTATCCCATTGATTGATTGCTCTTACTGTTAGGAAATTTCTCCTTATTTTTAGGTTGCTTCTCTTATTGGTTAGTTTCCATCCATTGTTTCTTGTCTTGCCTTTTGGTACTTTGGAATACAAAATACACAATATACAATATAGACAAGGCTGCGTATCTTTTTATGGAGGCAGTAGTAATGGTAAGTATCATGGAGTTTCCCTTTATTATTGAAGGGACATAGACACTTAAAATTAAAGTGCACTGCAAAGTCAATTCAAGCATCCCTTTTTATTGTCGAGGTCTATAAACTGCAAAGATCACTTCCGTGCTTTGCTCCATAGCTTAGCAAGCTTTGGATAAAGCCACCATATCCTTATATGGTTGCAAAGCGCTGGAGAGATAGAACAAGGAACAGACAGCCCTGCTGCTGGCAAATGGGCTCATTAGTTAAGGCTAATTGCCTCATTAGAAAAGGGCGTGTACGTAAATGCAGAGATAATTTGTGCCATATCCCAATTGGACAATTGAACAATTTAAAGGGATGCTTTTAAATTAAAGTGAATGCTGCAAATAGCCGGTTTTCATTTGCACAATATTGAGCTTGCAGCCATTTTCCACACCCAACGTGAAAATAGCAACTAGCATATTTACAGTCCATCTCCCAATATGTCTGTAGAACATTGGAAAAAATTAGCATTTTTAATTGTATAAATATGGGAAGGAGAGACTCGTTTTGAACACTGATGCTATTTAGCAGAGTGTCTTGAGATTTCATAATGGAAGGCCTTCAGTTTTGTTCAAGTTATAATCAAGGAAGGTTTGATATTTTCAAATGTATACAATATGGCCTCTTGTGTCTTCTGTGGTATTTCTATTTTAACGACTGTTATTTTAGAAGCAATGTGTGTATCCCATTCAATCTTTCTAATTTAATTTTAGGAAATGTTGCAAATGGGCAAAATTATTTCCAATTGTATAAAATCAGGGAATTAAATACATTCAACAATGTTTGAAAGGAGTCACAGTAATAAGTTAAAAGGGGAGGAAAATCATACTTTCTGCAGAAGAAACTCACTCAGTGATAAAATGAAATGGTCAAGAGAGTTATGTTGAAAAGGCAATCTTTAAAGACTTCATAACTCTAAAAGGATGTTATCTACTGAAATTCTGAAGAATTGATATAAAATGAAGTAAATATTCCTAGCCAAGACAGGTTCATAGTATAAATCAGTAGTAGTTCAGTAGATAAACTAGACATCCAGCAGCACTGAGGATTTGCTGGAAACAGGTGATTAATCTGTCATAACTATTTTACACAATTAATGCAGCAAATCCTTTTGCATTATCTCTCTCTTGCATTTTAGTATCTGATGACTATGGACCTCATAGTTTAAGGATTGATATTATATTATAGCTGGGCCATGCTGCGTTTTGTTGGCGGTCAACGGATAAATTGGATGCCAAATTGTGATTTTAATATAGATTTTATTTATTATTTATTATTTTATGCTAGAATTTTTAACTGGATATTCCTTGAGTGGATTTAACTTGCTCCGGTCTTTGACTGTAATAAACATTGACTTGACTTGATTGCAAAACTAGACGTTCAGATGATAACATCTAATGCAGGGGTCCCCAACCCCTGGACCGTGGACCGGTACTGGGCTGTGGCATGCCCACAACTGGTCCACACAAACAAGCAAAGTCCCATCCGTGAGATGCAGGCAGCACACAAAACCACACACTCTCTGGTCCACAGAAAAAACTTTTTCTACAGAACCAGTGTTGAAAAGGTTGGGGATCTCTGATCTAATGAAAACTGAAGATCAGCTCACATATGTGAGCAAGGAATCCCATTGTTTTTTAAACATTATTGACCTATAAATTTCATCAACTGCAGCCAGGGTAACCAACAATCATGTCCATCAACATCTGGAAAGGCACAAATCCCCCCCCCCCCCATGCCTTGTTCTGGTGAATGATCTCAAGAAGTCAACTAAGAGTTGGGTATTCTTACAAAATAAAGACACTTAGACAGATCTGGTTTTATTGACAGGGTTACACCCAAAAAGAGTGCTATTATTCCAATGCTTATGTTTGTTGAATGTTTGAATGTTTATTATATTTATATCCCGCCCTTCTCCTTACGGACTCAGGGCGGCTAACAGCCAGATAAAACAACTACAAAATACAAAATACCAATACTACAGTTAAAACACAATTAAAAGACAAATATTAACAATTGGCCTATAATTTAAAATAATTTTAAAACCCCCGTTAAAAATTTCCCCTAGGCC
>NW_015387448.1:273484-287552 GCF_001527695.2 Protobothrops mucrosquamatus | reverse complement strand
GGCCTCCAGACATCGGGTCATCACGTCAAGGGCATCATTGGGGTGGCCCGGGGTGGAAATGTACAGCTGAGTATCATCAGCGTACTGATGGAAGTCCACCCCAAAGCCACGGATGATCTCCCCCAGCGGCTTCACATAAATATTGAACAGAAGCGGAGAGAGGACCGACCCTTGTGGCACCCCACAAGTTAGGGGCCTTATCTACCCTCCAAGAAGTATTTGGTAGACTGGCAGGGTCAAGTGACAACTTAGCTCCAACTTAGCTCCAGTGGTGTTTTCTGCTGCCTCTAAAGAATATTTGGCTCTTTCTGACATCTCTGTGGCAGTAAAAGAACAGAAGAATCATTTTCCAAGGTTTTGCTCTGGGAAAGCAAAAAAGGGAATGTTGAAGATGACTTCTTAATTATGGATGATTCGGAATTCATGATCTTTTCAATTTCCTTAGGGCCCAGTTGGGCTCTTGACTCTGGAGACATGATATTCAATTTATGCACATAAAGTTTAGAATAAGCTAGGCGGATCCTGCAAGTGCCACAGATACTGTTCTTGGCAGTCTTTGTTATGCTGCTGCTGAAATTTAGAGAACAGGTGGTTCCTTTGAATTGGTCGATGCCTCAACTTTGGAGTTTGCCAGCCAGGAGAAACTGTTTGCTTTATTCTGCCAACAAAACTGCTTTATGATAGCAAAGATGGACCCTAGACTGCTGTTACCAGGAGTCCAGCATGAATGTATACTAGCAGCTGAAAATCTACTGTCTGTGGTTTGCTTCCTGACTAAAACTGAATGCAGCAAAGGTTGGAGACCATTTAATTGAATTGTGGACATTTTTGTCAGCAACATCTGGCAACGTTACATCTCATTGCACACATCTCGAAGTTCAGCACGTTGGCACTGGCATCTCATTTCCTCTTTGGACATTTCATCCTCATTATTGCATAATACATATTACAGGGCTGTTGGCTAATGGATTTCTTCCTCCTGGCTCCAAGTACGTTAATGGAAGATGAAAACGGTGAGAGGCTTTATGGAAGAAGAATATCACAGCAGGATATGTGTAGCACGGACAGATGTTACAAATGAAATGGCTCATAACAAATGGGCCCAAGCCAAATAACAGGTTGTGCTCTACGGTAGATGGGGCACCTAATGGCCATGGAAAACCCGTGGATGCAGTGAAGTTGAGCATGTGGTCCATTAAAACCACTTTGCTTGAAGATCAAATATTAATAATAGGTGTTGATGTGACTCACGAGATCGTTTCTTTGAATAGAGATTTAGGCAGCCAAAAAGCTGTTGTGTTTGACTCCAAAGAGAGTCATCCCCAAGTAACTTGGAGTTATAGTTGTCAGCTACTCGCAGTCATATGATTGGGGAGGCATAGACAGGTTGCCAAATCGATCAACCAATCAATGGGTAATTTGTTTGAATTCAGGGATTTTCTAGACAAGTGTAAGTGCATAGATGTGAACATTAATTACTTGGGAAAAATGATTTATATTTTTTACAGATGTATTCCAGTTATTCCCAGCGGAATAGATAGACAGACAGAGTTCTTTAACCTGAATCTCTTGTGTTTACATGGACAGATCCACGTGGTTTTTTTGGCAACAATATGGAAGGAATTTAGTCGCGAATGAAGGCAAGAATAATGTTGCAGAAACCAATCTGAGTCAGTCACCAGGACCAGAGGTTTATTCTTCCAAGTTTTTGAGCTCATGTGCAGCCCATTCTCAAGGAACTTCTCAGGGAACATCTCTCTCTCTCTCTCCAGAATATGTCACAGTAAAAGGGATAGTAAATAATAAAGAGGATCTACTATTCCCTTCTTCTATTACAGAGGGGCGCGATGGCTCGGGGATTAAACATGCTGAGTTTATCAGCTGGAGAGCTGACAGTCCCAGTTCGAGACCCGAGCACCGCCCAATGGAGTGAGCTCCCGTTCTTTGTCCCAGGTCCTGCCCACCTAGCAGTTTGAAAGCATAAAAATGCAAGTAGATAAATAGGTACCACTTTGGTGGGAAAGTAACTCTGTGCGCTTTTGGTGTATAGCCATGCTGGCCACATAACCACAAAAAATGTCTAAGACCACACTGGCTTCCAGACTGGTCTACCCACTCTGGGATTTCCTAAAATTTCTCTATCCAACTTTTAGAGGAAGTCAATCTATTCTCCAAAGCTCCTCAAAGAGCAAGAAATAACAGGTGGAAGAACTAAGGAGAACCTAGAACAGTAGTGGCGAACCTATGGCACGTGTGCCAGAGGCGGCACTCAGAGCCCTCTCTCTGGGCACGCATGCCATTGCCCCAGCCCCGCCTCCCCCTGCGGCCCTCTCCTCACCAGTAGCCCCCCTGGAGGAGAGTCACCCCCGAACGCAGCCCGCGCTGAGCAGCACAGCCAAGGACATGGTAGCCAGGCAGCAGGGACAAGACTCCAACCTCACGCCCCGTTGCATGCAGTTGATGCTGCAGGCGTGCAGGCAGAGGTCATAGCCACCATGGTGGTACTGGGCTGCCTGGGCGATCTGCAGCGGTGCGTGGCCCTATGGGCAGGCGGGGTGGGGGCAGAGCGGGGGCAGGATGGGGTGGGGCGGAGTGGAGTGGAGCGGGTGGGATAGGGTGGAGCAGGGGCAGGATGGGGTGGAGGCAGTTTTGGGGCACTCAGTCTCTAAAAGGTTCGCCATCACTGACCTAGAACTAAGGAGACATTTTCTTGAGAAGGGGAAAAGAGGCTGGATGATGAGAAGAAAGAAAATTCTATAATTTTATGATAGCTAACATATAATATTGAAAGAAACTTTTTTGGATGTAGGTTTAAATAAAAATATCATGCTTAAAGTCACACACAAACAAACACGCATAGAAAATGGACATAATCAGAGGCAGTTCTGTGACTCTGGAATTTACTGTCATGAATTATGGTGACGTTTGTCAGTGAAAATGATTGGTGTGGAGAGGAAACATATTTCATCTTTGACTGATTTGATTCTGAAATGAGAGAATAGCTTTCGATTCCATTTGAGCTTTCCTTAACCTTGTCTTTCTTTCTGGCAACAGGAAATTGAAATTTGTTAATTCCCCTTTTCTTTTTTAAAAATTGTGGGAGCTTTGGCACTTTTAGCTTCCGGGACCTGAAAAATTAATTATTATAAACTTCAATCAAAGGTGTTCAAGAAATCAAAATAACTTAACCAACTCTATTTAGCTTCCTGGGTAGACCTCAGTTTGGGGGGAAAAGTCTTTCTGAATTGTTACTGCAATTATCTTTTTCTTTCTTTCTTTTTCCTACAGCAGATTCTGTTAAAGTAATTAGATATTTTTATCTATAAAAATAAGTTATAATCACCCAAGATAGGCAGTTTTGCTCTCACATTCAGTAATCTTATTGCTACTAAAATCTGAAGTTAGTCTCTTGGGAAACGTTAATGATCTAAGTTTAATTCTTCTTTTAACCACAAAAAAAGGTTCAAGTGAACAAATATAAAAGTATTCTTCTCCCTAAATCTAAATGTTTCATCATATGGATCCCCCCCACCGGGTCTCTGTGTGATTGATTTGTTTTTAAAAGAACATCTTTTGGTTTATTTAGAATCTAGGGGTGAAAGACCTAAATTTATGTGTGAGAGATTGTGTGTTGCTGGGAAAGGATGGGAAATTATGCATAAACAATCACAAGACAGAAAGTGAGTTGGTTGATCATTTATCTCATGCAACTTAACAACCATTCATTTAGCAACTGTTCAAAGGGGCAATGGCACTGAAAAAAGTGATTTATGACCAGTCCTCACTCCTATTGTGTTTCAGCATTGCCATGGTCACGTGATCAAAATGCGGGTTCTTGGCAAGCACAGGTATTTATGACAGTTGCAGCATTCTGGGTTCATGTGCGATTACCATTTCCAAACTTCTCAGTCGCCTTCCAATAAGCCAAGTCAATGGGGGAAGCTGGTGTCATGGTTCCGACAGATGAAACTCTTCAAAGAACTTCGAGGCATTGTTTACCTTAAAGAATCTTTATTTGAGTAGCATAGCTTTGGCACATACATAGCAAAGCCAAGATCTGAATTCCCCTCCCCTGGATAGTATCAAGCACAATTCCCTCCTCTAATTAACAGTCATAAATCACATTCTCCAAATTAGTTTGAAATGCAGGCTTTCCCTCCTGTTCTCCAATCCGCAATTTCTTATCATCTCTTATTTCAAAAAACCTTGGTTCTCACACTATTACAATATTGTTATGTCTAACTAACTCCTATACGCATTCCTCCTCCCCCCCCCAATATCATCTAATTCCAATTCTAATTCTAAGAGTAAAACATAAGAAGGAAAATGGCTGCATCTCCATATGTTGTCAAAGCAAGAACATCCGATGTTAGCCGCATTGACATTTGGATTCTCTTAACAACCAGGTAATTCACTTCCCAACTGCAGTGATTTGCTTAACAATAATGGCAAACAAGCCAAGTGTGAGTCACATAACCACCACTTTGCTTGGCAATGGAAATTCTGGTCCCAACAGTAGTCATAAAGTCAAGAACTACCTCTGAACACCAACTCAGTCCAGGTGGAGAGAAATCTGAGAAGAAGGATTCCAAATCACTCCAAAAGACTCTGCCTGAACAGAGTAACAGAATTGGAATGACCTTCGGGGTCTTCTAGTCCAACCCTCCACTCAAGCTGAAGACCCTATATCATGTCCAGTTGCTTCTTAAAAATCTCCAATGATGGAGTACCCACAACGTCTGGAGGCAAGTCGTTCCAATGATTAATTGTTCTAGCTGTCAGGAAGATTGGTTCTTATTTCTAGGTTGGTTCTCTCCTTGATTAATTTCCATCCATTGCTTCCTGTCCTGTGTTCAGGTGCTTTGGAGAATAGGTTGACCCCCCCTCTTCTTTGTGGCAGCCCCTCTAATACTATAAAGGATGCTGTGATTGTTTTGCGTGGCAGTTTCTGAGCACCACTTAACAGTATTTAGCCCTAAACAGTATTAAAAATACTTGGCTGAAAACAAGGAAGTTTTTGTTTCCTTGATTTTTCCCAGATGCATGGAGCTTGATAGACCAGAAGGGAAGAACCGGTTTCAAGAGGTGCCAATTGGTTTGTGCTGATGGGCTTTCTGAATCTCCTTTAAATTTAGAATGCTGCACAGCCTCACCCATCATTCTGCTGAGTCAAGTGTGAGCAAGCTTTTTCAGCCTGGGACAGAGGGGACCATATTACCAGGAGGCCTGTTCTGATGCAGTCTTCCTCAACCTTTAAGACGTGTAGGCTTCAACTCCCAGAATTCCTTACTTGACATGTTGACTGTTTGCCATTGTGTTCTTTAACTTCCCAGTCTAACTACAATCCTGGGGCTTTTAGATGATCTTCTAATGATCAAATGATCATTAAAATGATCAAAGGCCTGGAGACTAAAACATATGAAGAACGGCTGCAGGATTGGGGTTTGGCTAGTTTAAAGAAAAGAAGAAATAGGGGAGACATGATAGCAGTATTCCAGCATTTGAGGGGCTGCCACAAAGAAGAGAGTGTCAAATTATTCTCCAAAGCACCAGAGGGAAGGACAAGAAACAATGGTTGGAAACTGACCAAAGAGAGAAGCAACCTGGAATTAAGGAGAAACTTCCTAACAGTGAGGACAATCAACCAGTGGAACAGCTTGCCCCCAGAAATCATGGGCACTCCATCACTGGAGGTTTTTAAAAAGAGGCTAGACAGTCATTTGTCTGAGATGGTATAGGTTGTCCTGCTCGAGCAGGGGGCTGGACTAGAAGACCTCCCAGGCCCCTTCCATATTCTATTCTATTCTATTCTATTCTATTCTATTCTATTCTATTCTATTCTATTCTATTCTATTCTATGACCAACCTAAATAAATTAGTCTTGCCTATTTCTAAAGCAGGGTATGCTGGCTTAAGATCATCACCATATTTATTATTATCACTTATTACTACAACTATTATTGTTGTTTAAATATATGTACCCAGACAATATGCTGTTTGCTAAATATTGAAAATGTTACCTGGGGAAACCCCAACCTCAGCCCCAACCCCGACCCCAACCCTAACCTAGACCCCAATCCCAACCCTAACCCCATTCTACTGTACCCCTAATCCCACAAAAACTAATAAAACTTTTCGGGGGAAAAAAAGATCATCAGGTTACAATCAGTGGTGGGATTCAAATATGTGAACAACCAGTTCTCTGTGTGGATGCCACTTCTGGAAGTCCATTCTGGGCCTGGGCAACAAAAGGTTAGCTACTGGTTCTGCCGAACTGGTGCGAACTGGCTGAATCCCACCACTGGTTACAATGTTTGTTAGAGGAGGGCTGGCAGAAGGACATGCACATCTGAAATCATTCACCATTCTGCTGAGTCAAGCACGAGGCATCCTTTTCAGCCTGGGACAGAGAAGATCACATCACCAGGAGGGGTTGTTCTAATGCAGGGTTTCTCAATCTCGTCAACCTGAAGACGTGTGGACTTCAACTCCCAGAATTCCTTTCCTAACATGCTGACTGGGGAATTCTGGGAGCCGAAGTCCACACGTGTTCAAGTTGACCAGGTTGAGAAATCCTGCTCCAATGAATAGCAGAGAAGGTTAGGGTAAAGATTTCAAGACCTTTTTTCTTCACCTGGCACGTGAATGACGTCATACTTCTGAACCAAAATTAAAAGCAAATTCCTGTTACTGTGTGCAACTTCCTGACCAAAGAAGAGTTATTTTCTGTGAAGTACGGTATGTGTTTCAGTCAAGGCAGTATCCTTGGAATTAAGTCAAATCATGTAAGCTGCTCTGTCTTTGCAAACACCTATGTTTTGTGTGTGTTAGCCAATGAGATTAATGCACACATAAAATGGAAATACTCAGTAGAGTTCAATAGGATGCAATCAGCTTCCATTCAGCTATGTCAATTTAACTGGGATTTGAATGAGGCTGTTAATTACTAGGTCCGTGAAAAAAGACAAATCTCTCCCCTTTCAGTCTTTTAAAATGTTATTAAAACACTCGCCCATATGCCGATCACAAATCTTAGAAAAGGGTTTGACAAGCCAAAGCTAAGTTTTAGTCTGTAACTTCTAACCCCCAAATGGTAGTACAGTTAGGGTATAGCTCCGGTTGTATGTGTATAGATGTGGGTGTGGGTGTGTTTGTAGGCGCACGTATAAAGTAAGGCCACTCCGTATTAGATGAATATGAAGGTAGTGGTGACTTACAGGCTGCCAATTCCATTCAATTTTGACAGATGAGCTGGAAAGAAACAAAGTTAGTAGGCTCAAATTGAGATGTGCAGCCAGGAGGTTAAACTCTATTGACTTCTTCCATGTGTTAATACCAGTGGATAAATCATACAAATAGGGTTCAAGCGAACAGGGGAGCTGTCAGAAAGGGATGGATCTTAGCATTTTTTTCCATTTTAATAAAGATGGGGGATTTTAAAGACCTTCCATTTCCCGTACTCTACTCACTGACTGTAAACCACCTGTTATGGTAAAGATAGAGAGAGAGATCTTTTCACTGTTTAACTCTGGCATATGTAAATGATACTTTATGGAGAATTTGATTCATCTTTTGTCTGGTCTTTTGAAAAAAAAAGAAAGTAAATTGGAAGTGGAAGAGGAGGAGGAGAGATAGATCAGGAACTGCTTAATCGTTTGTACCTCCTTGACAAACTGGAGGATACCTGGAGAACAGCAGCCAAGATGATAAGAGGCATGGAAGGAGAAACTTAAGAGAGACCTTGGATACACACATGCACAAACACAAACACACACACACACACACACACCTACACCCGCTTACCTACCTACATACATCATACATTCATACTGAGGAGGGTTAGACTATAGAAAGAAATGGAAGCTGTCTTCAAATATCTAAAGCAGGAGTGTCCAGCCTTGGTAATTGTAAGAATAGAATAGGAATATAAGAATAGAATAGAATAGAATAGAATAGAATAGAATAGAATAGAATAGAATAGAATAGAATAGAATAGAACAGGAGTAGAGTAGAACAGAACAGAACAGAACAAAATAGAAGGTCCCCAACCCCCGGTTCGTGGACCAGCATCGGGCTGCAGCATGCCAGAAACCGGGCCGCACAAAAGCCCCATCTGTGGGACGCTGGCAGTACATGAAACCATGCCCCCTCCAGTCCGCAGAAAAACCTCTCTCCACGGAACCAGTCCCTGGTGCTCAAAAGGTTGGGAATCTCTGGAATAGAATAGAATAGAATAAAATAGAAGACGTGGAGGGACCTCGGAGGTCTTCTAGTCCCACCCCCTGATCAGGCAGGAAACCCTATACCATTTCAGACAAATGGTTGTCCAATCTCTTCTTAAAATCTTCCAGTGTTGGAGCACTCACAACTTCTGGAAGCAAGTTGTTCCACTGACTAATTGTTCTAACTGAATTCTGGGAGTTGAAGTCCACAAGTCTTAAATTTGCCAAAGTTGGACACCTCTGATCTAAAGAGTGTGGTATAGAAGATATCCATGGGTGGTGGTGAGGTTCAAAAGTCAAAATGGTGGCCATTATGATTTTGTTGACTTCTCTTCCCTTTGCTGATGCCCCTGGATAGAAATGAATTTTTCATCTTAGTATTTCACTTATTAGGTTATTGTTCTTTTATGCTCCGCCATGAATAAAATTTTATTTTAAAGCTCTAGGAGCATTTGGTCTTTTTTCAAGGCTCCAGACATGTCTTTACTAGGTATTAGTTTAATTGCCTCATTCTGTAACGCTTCTCCAGATGGAAGGAAGAGGAATGGGTGATTAAAAGATATGGCTCAACAATATGGGGGAAAGTTGTGTAATGCACTATTTTTGTGAGAGTGGAAATGTATTTTCTCTTGATGTAAGAGGTACTGGTGACAGTATTAAAAATAACAGAATAGCTTCTCATTGAAAAGCTATGAAAGCTTAGATTATCTTGTTGCCAGAAATACATAAAACTAGTGGATAGCTGCCAATTTTTAAGGATAGCTCAACTGGAAAACAAGATATGGTATTTGGAACTTCTCATATTAAGGAGTGCTGAAATTATGGGTAGGAAGGAAGATTTTACTTTTATATTCCATACCTTTAAAAAAAGAGAAAGTATGGTGGTACGTTTTATATATGATTTAATAGAAGATAACTACACTTTAGTATGAATGTATGAACCTACCAAGGCTGTCGGCTGGGAAACGTTTAATAAAACCTCAAAACTCTTAGCCAGCAGATTGAAAAGGAGACGTTGTAGTTAGATAATAAAAGCTTTCAGGCCATATGATGGAAAGATTTTAAATAACAAAAACATATTGCAACAGCATTTCCAAGATTTTATTCAGATCTTGTATGTATCTGAACAAGTGGATAAAACTAAGATTGAGCTTTATTTAAAAAGTATTCAAATAACCTTCATGGCATGACATTTAAAAGGGAAATCAATAGGCCAGCTACACTGGAAGAGATAGGAAAAACTGTTAAAATCTTTAATTAAATAAATTGCTGGGACCAGATGGATTTTTTCTAAGTTATTTTTGGAGCAAATAGTTCAAATCTGCAGGCTGTCATCTCAATAGTTGTGATAAAAGCAGAAAAGTCTGAAAGATGAGAATTATCTATAATAGTTGCTTTGCCTAAATCTCCACAAAAATCACAGATAACCAGAATTTCTTAGACCTACTTATTGCCTTATTAAATTACGAAGCTAACATTTTTCGCTTCTATTTTAGCCAATACCTTACAACAGGTGTTACAAATGCAGTTAGCAATTCCATCTATATTAGCTATCTATGTCCTGAGTCTATCTCAATCAACCACCTAAATTCAAATATACTTGGGTTATTTTCATGAACACAACAAGTTGTCCTCCTTTTTCTCTCATTTTTTATCTTAATTAGAACCTTGGAGAATAAAATGAAGAGTAAAAAAGTCACCAGTGGCCAATGAGGTGTATGGTATGTGTCAAAAAATCAAGATGGCCAAATCAGTATTGAAATTCCAGCCCCTCTCTTTTGCTATTGGATACGTCATCATCCCTATCCACCAATCAATTGCCTTCCTGAGGCAGAATAGAGGAGGGATCACCTGGTGTCCTACTTTCCATCTTTGTTTATCTACCGTTAGGTACACAAAAGGGTTAAAGCTGGAAAAATCTAAGAGCACTCACACTGAACTGTCCATGTTATTATCCACAGTGTTGCTTCTAGAGACTCTTGAATAATTATCATTTAGATATATACATAATATAAACTTGGTCAGTGTTCATGTTTCTCCTTTTTTTGCTTTTCCTATCGTTTATCTGTTTTGGTTTGAAGTTTGCTAATGTTCAACAGAATACATAAACCTCAAGCTATTTTTTTGCTAAATAACTGAATGGAGAGTATATTTGCTCTGATTTGGATATATAGATAAACTGGGATCGTGCTGGGTGCAAACTAATCTAGAAATTACCCGCAGTCCTTTTCCAAAATTTACAATACTGCTCCTGTCACTTTACCTTTCTTGATCTCTCTTTTGAGCCTTTGAAATCAGAAGAGCAACAAAGATGATTAGGGGACTGGAGGCCAAAGCATATAAGGAACGGCTGCTGGAATTGGGTATGTCTAGTTTAATGAAGAGAAGGACGAGGGGGGACATGATAGCAGTCTTCCAATATCTCAGGGGCTGCCACAAAGAAGAGGGAGTCAAGCTATTTTCCAAAGCGCCTGAAGGCAGGACAAGAAGCAACGGATGGAAAATAATCAAGGAGAGAAGCAACCTAGAACTAAGGAGAAACTTCCTGACAGTTAGAACAATTAACCAGTGGAACAACCTGCCTCCAGAAGCGGTGAATGCTCCAACACTGGAAGTTTTTAAGAAGAGACTGGACAGCCATTTGTCTGAAATGGTATAGGGTTTCCTGCCTGAGCAGGGGGTTGGACTCGATGACCTCCAAGGNTTATTATTATTATTATTATTATTATTATTATTATTATTATTATTATTATTATTATTATTATTATTATTATTATTATTAGTATTATATAAAAGGTTATGGCTGACATGTTTCCATGGCATGTGAGGGATGCCCATTATGCAAACATACCATAATTTATCATTGGTTTAATTAGATTGCTAGCACTCAAATTTATTTTGTACAATTCTGGGTGGTATTTTTTCTCCTATTTTCCCCACAAAACCAACCAGCAAGTTGGACTTGGAGGTGAGGGATTGGCTCAAGTCTTCCCACCAGTTTTCAAGTTCAAGTCTAAAACTCACAGACTTCCAGTTTCTAGCCCAACTTCTTAACCAATACACTAAACGGGCTCTTCCTTCCCAAGTGATCCATCAAGTATCCATTCATTTGGCAAGACTTGAGAAAGAAACATTGATACTTTGAGAATACAAGTCTCTTGATTTCTTTTCATTGCAGTGAACAATTAATAGTTGTGGGTGAGACCTGATTGTTGTCTACGACAAACATGCTAATTTAGCCAAGTCATCTACCTGGAATTAGAGGATTACAAGTTCATAAAAGGGAGTTATGTCTTGGCCTTATTTGGCAAGTCAAGCTTAGGAACTGAATTAAGATTTTGGGTGTCTGGAGATTGGCGATTTATTAATTGGGTGTGAAACCTGACACTCTTTGCCCATCTACAGAATTGCTCAGATACAAGGTTGGCTTCAGACAGCAAGCTTAATCTGATTTCTGAACATCTTCTGCATTCATACAATTCCTGTTTTCATACAACTTTCTAATTCATGCCCCTACAAGTGTTAACCAGTGCTATCCCTAGAAGCCAATGCTTTTGTCAGAATGATGAAAGCAGTGTCATGACACAAGCTCCACCTGTCATACATGCTACCTCACTGCATATAGACACAGCTGGCAGAATTGTGATGCCTGGTTCTCATAATTTGCTCCCCCATGCCCCCCTGCAGATATCTCTGACCCTGACAATGCTTAAAAACTAAAGCCAACTCATTAGGGTGTGAGAAAGCAAGTGCTACATAATTAACTGACACGGTAATCCAGACAATTGGCCTAACATAGAGATTGTCCTCAACCTGATTTTAAAAGCTTTCTGCAGGCGGTCAGTTCAAATTTCTCTTGCCAGGTAGGAAAGAGGAAAAAGCAGTGAAAATAAGAAAGGCAAGGAGTGAACAGATAGCAAACGCTGCTCAGGTGTAGCTCCATCTAGGACTGGCCACCATCTTCATATTCCAGGATATGATCAAGCCTTAGCAGACCTGGGAAGTGACACTGCGAAAGACCAGGGGCTGCCCCAAAGAAGAGGGAGTCAAGCTATTTTCCAAAGCGCCTGAAGGCAGGACAAGAAGCAACGGGTGGAAACTAACCAAAGAGAGAAGCAACCTAGAACTAAGGAGAAACTTCCTGACAGTTAGAACAATTAACCAGTGGAACAACCTGCCTCCAGAAGTGGTGAATGCTCCAACACTGGAAGTTTTTAAGAACAGACTGGACAGCCATTTGTCTGAAATGGTGTAGGGTTTCCTGCCTGAGCAGGGGGTTGGACTAGATGACGTCCAAGGTCCTTTCCAACTTTTTTATTATTATTATTATTATTATTATTATTATTATTATTATTATTATTATTATTATTATTATTATTATTATTATTATTATTATTATTATTATACCATTGATTTTGAGGAATGTAGTGATATCTTTTCATTTCTCCTTCATACTAAGAAGACTCTAGAGGTTTAGAGCTCATTCTGGGTTACGATGGTGTCTAAATTGCTTGATGATGTTACCTAGTTTGGTAATGAAATGTCTGCAAGAGAACAACCAAGCTCAGAGAGCACCAAAAAACCCCACAGTTCAACCCTGAGCTACAAATTCTCTTCTATTGGTAAATTGCTTGTTTTCCCCCACTCCTGCTAACAGATAATGGAATAAATCTTAACACTGCTGTGGTACATTTGGGAGGACCCCAAAATTGTTTATGTGCATATCTGTAAAGGAACCAGACTCTTGGTCTACATCCCAGATGCTGTCAATTTGCATGCTGCACCATCTGAGGTTGGGTTTGGCAATCATGGAAACACATAATTAAGGTCATGAGGCTTTGGTACCAAGGTGTAAATGATCAGCCTCTTGGCACAGAGGTGGAACCACTGATCTGATGCAAGATAAGGATAAAAGATCCTGGTATCACTCCTTAAGTTTGAAGCTTTAATACAGACTCTCTGCTGTGTGTATTGGTTTCTTGTTTTTTTCTTTTTTCTTTTTTGCTGTTGTTCCCAATAGCTGAATGGAGATTTGTTATCTTTTTTGGTATGTCGTGCTTTAAATCTGTCAACTAAAGTTAATAATAAAGCTTAAAATCTCCTTTCTTACTGTTGTGTCTATTGGATCTGGATCCTCAAAAAACTAATAGTGCTCCAACACTGGAGGCTTTTAATAAGAGATTGGACAACAATTTGCCTGAAATGGTATAGTTTCCTGCCTGAGCAGAAGATTGGACTAGATTAGAAGACCACCAAGGTCTCTACTCTACTCTACTCTACTCTACTCTACTCTACTCTACTCTACTCTACTCTACTCTACTCTACTCTACTCTACTCTACTCTACTCTACTCTACTCTTATTTAGCAGTGGTGGTACAGTGGTTAGAATGCAGTATTGCAGCCTAATACTGCTGACTGTCAGCAGTTTGATTCTCACCAGCTCAAGGTTGACTCAGGCTTCCATCTTTCCGAGGTCGGTAAAATGAGGACCCAGATTGTTGGGGGCAAGAGGCTGACTCTGTAAACTCTGTAAACACAGGGCTGTACAGCACTGTGAAGCGGTATATAAGTCTAAGTGCTTATTTCTATTCTATTCTATTCTATTCTATTCTATTCTATTCTATTCTATTCTATTCTATTCTATTCTATCCTCCTGGATGCTCGGCTGTCTTTAGACGATCATGTGACGGCCGTGGCCAGGGGGGCTTTTCATCAGGCTCGCCTGATACGCCAGTTGCGCCCCTTTCTGGATCGGGACGCCCTACGCACGGTCACTCAAGCCCTCGTTGTTTCCCGCCTGGACTATTGCAATGCTCTCTACATGGGGCTCCCCTTGAGGTGCACCT
>NW_015387448.1:248262-273254 GCF_001527695.2 Protobothrops mucrosquamatus | reverse complement strand
TAACAACTTTTAAAGCGCTCCATGGCAATGGACCTAGGTATTTGCAAGACTGCCTCCTACCAAATATCTCCCTTCGACCAATCCGCTCCCACAGAGAGGGCCTCCTTAGGGTACCGTCGGCCAGCCAATGCCGGCTGGCGACCCCCAGGGGGAGAGCCTTCTCTGTGGCAGCTCCTGCCCTCTGGAATGACCTGCCCCCTGACCTACGTACAACTGCGGACCTGCGCCTCTTCCGCCGAGCCCTGAAAACTCATCTGTTCCATGCGGCTGGCCTGGCGTAGTTTTGATTGGGTTTTGTTAGGGGTTTTATATTTTAGAGCAGGCTTTTATATAATATTTACTGTGATTTTTATTATCGCCTGTTCACCGCCCTGAGTCCCATAAGGGAGATAGGGCGGTATATAAATTTAAATAATAAAATAAGTAAATAAATAAATAAATATTCTATTCATCTGACGCCTGAGCTGGAATGATGCAATGGATCCTTTCTCCCTGTTGTGAATGGTGGCACTGGTCAGTTCTAAAGCAGAGAGTGATCTGACTAGGAGAAGGACAGATGTTCCTATTTCTACCAAATCACATCACATCTGCTCTGAGATAAAAACAACTCTAATGCCTGGCCTTCTGCACGGATGAGGCCCCCCCGATGACCATTAAATGTAGCAACACAATGTTTTACCCATCTTTAATGCTTAGTTGTTGAGTGATAATATGTCAGGGAGAGCCTTAATGGGAACAATATTCTCTGCAAAGAGCCCCAGACCACAAACAATAATCCAATATGATTTGTTTGCATTACTGCTTCATATCCATATATAATTGGCTCTTGTGCACTTTTAAAAAAGAGTTTTCAAACCCCTAATAATTGTCCTTTGTGAACTGGTTTCCATCCTAAACATGTTGGGGGTCCTCTATGGGGAATTATATTTGTGCCAGGGGACTACATTAATTATCAGATCCACTGCTTCTAAAGATATGCAAGCAGGATACTGTGCAAAACAGGATCAGGGACAGCAAACTGGTATTTTTAGAAATAGTTTGGAAATGGTTTCAGAGGACCTGCCTGCCTCTGTCATAGAAAGCACAGCTGTTATGGGATATTGCAGTATCTTTGGAAGTTTTGGCTATTTGTCCATGTAGTTCAGGATAGAACATAGAACACTGAATAACAGTTGGAAGGGACTTTGGAGGTCTTCTAGTCCAACCCCTTGCTCAAGCTTGCAGGACTGGCCTAGGGGAAAATTTTTAATGGGGGTTTTAAAGTAATTTTAAATTAATCAGACCAATTATTAATATTTGTTTTTAATTATGTTTTAATCTGTAGTTTTGGGATTTGCATTTTTATCTGGTTGTTAGCCGCCCTGAGTCCGCAAGGAGAAGGGCGGGATATAAATATAAACAATAAAATAAATAAATAAATAAGCGGGAGTCCCTATACCATTTCAGACAAATGGCTGTCCAGTCTTTTTAAAAGCCTCCAGTGATGGAGCACCCACAATTTCAGAAGGCAAGCTATTTCATTGGTTGATTGCTCTAACCGTTAGGGATTTTCTCCTTAGTTCTAGGTTGCTTCTCTCCTTGGTTAGTTTCCATTCATTGTTTCTTGCCTTGCCTTCTGGTGTTTTGGAAAATAGGTTGACCCCCCTCATCTTTGTAGGAGTCCCTCAAATATTGGAGCATTGTTATCATGTCTCCCCTGGTCCTTCTTTTCATTAGACTAGACATACCCAATGCCTGTAATCCTCCTTCGTGTGTTTTAGCTTTTAGTCCCCTAATCATTCTTGTTGTTCTTCTCTGCACTTTTTTAAAGATGACTCACAGTGGCTGGCAGCAAGTGGTTAGAGAGGAGTGAACAACGTAACACCAACACACCATTCACAGCCTTTCAAATACAGGTAGTCCTCAACTTACACACATTTATTTAATGAGTGTTCAAAGTTACAATGGCACTGGAAAAAGCATTCATGACTGGTTTCACATTTATGACCCTTGCAGCATCCCCATGGTCACATGATCAAAATTCAGGCACTTGGCAACTGGCATGTACTTACGACAGTTGCACTGTTCCAGGGTCATTTTGATCCCTATTTGTAACCTTCCCAGCCAATGTATGAAAGCAAGGTAAGTCAGATTCGCTTAATGACCGTATGTTTTACTTAACAGCTGCATGGATTCGCTTAACAATGGTGGCAAAAAGATCGCAAAATGGGGGCAAAACTCACTTAACAACTGATTTGCTTAGCAATGGAAATTTGGACCTCAATTGCAGTCATACTTCGAGGACTACCTTTCTCTCAGCATCTGATTTAAGCACAGCAGTTTCCTGCTGTCTTGAATTGGGCTTTCACGGTGAATAAACATGCAAATCCAAGAAAAAAATATCCCCCTGAAACAAAAATCCCAGCCCCATTCATTTCATATCACATCCCCACCTCCTGTAACCCTCCTCACTAACACAGGCAACAAAAATAAACAAGTGGTTTCTTTTTGCTCTGCACAAAATATTCCATCTGGAACGTTTGTGTGCCAAAGACGTGCTCTACCAAAGCTACAGTCCTTCCCCTAAAGTGACAAAACCGATGCAAACAAAGATGATTTTGGAGCCGGAGACGTGCTGTTATTTTGTACGGATGCTACAGAAATTACGAGGTGTTCTAAATGCTTTAATCAGAAACCATTCACCTGTAGCTGGTCAGTGTTGGGGCAGCGTTGACCTCTGTTAACAATGACAATGCAAGAAAATTAATCAAAGGTTTGGGCCAAGATAGCTTTTTTTAATTAAAACAAAAAATCTGGGAATCATCCAAACACTTGTTTTCTTTCCTTTTTCTTAATCGGTACCATCTGTTTGAAAAGGGTCAGATCCAGGCGAAGAATTCCTAAAGGCTGTCAATTTCTCTTGTAAGGTAGCATTTCTACACAGGGCTTTGTCTAGACGGTACATTTCAAGGACAGATAGGACTTAGTCCTTTCCAAAAGACTGCCTCTGTCTCCCAACCAGGTGCTTGGAAAGAAAAGAGAACAGCCCTCAGTTGGCAGCACCTTCTAATTTCCCTTCAACCGACACTGGAAAAAGGAAGTTTAGATGCCTCCAGTGACATGTTTTCAAGCTGTACTCAGCTGTTACACTGTCAATAGCAAACGCTGGAGCCGATGCAAGCCAATGTTTTGCTTATTTTTTTTATCACACCACAGATTCCCAGCCTTTTCCTCACTACAGACTGATATATCAGGGTTGAATACTTGTTTTTTTTGGTCAGGACTGTTTCTGGAGTGTCTTCTGGAATCGACGCCTCTTCAGAATTAAGATTCAAAGAGAAAGGGGGATCGTAGAACATCTATATAAATAAAAATGTAAATGTTCGTTTGTTCAAAATCTTAAATCTCTGAAAGTTCTTCACCGATTGCTTTGAAATTTTGACACACCGTTGCATTCGAATACGCGCGTGTTTTTATATACCTATATTATATAGATGTCACACCTGTGACAGGTAAAATATGCTTTTTTTGAAAAACAGCACCATCTGTTGGACGTAAAAGCAACACACGCTTTTACCAGACTGAGCCACAGCAACGCGTGGCTGGGTACAGCTAGTAGAATAATAAGGTTGGAAAGGACCTTGGATTTCATTTCCTGTTTATTTTCTCCCTCCTTTCTCGTGCCTATTCTGTTAGCAGGATGCATGACTGAGTGCCAAAATGGTACCATAGTTAAGGTGATTCCAGTTGCCTGTTGGCCTTGAACGCTCCCTCAGTGATGTTGGGCCAGTTCTCCTCCTTCCTCAACAATTTACTCTAAATATTCATTGTGGCAGAAGAAGACTAGAAAGACTGCTCTGTTTGTTATCTTGAACTCCTGGTGGAAAGATCTCATATAGAACTAGTGAAAGGGTGAATAAATGAATAAAGGAACAAAAAACTCTTCACTGAAGCAAGACAAAAGTCCATCAAGTCAACACTGGCTGTATTTTAATAATAATAATAATAATAATAATAATAATAATAATAATAGTAGTAGTAGTAGTAGTAGTAGTAGTAGTAGTAGTAGTAAAGTTGGAAGGGACCTTGGAGGTCATCTAGTCAACGCCCTGCTCAGGCAGGAAACCCTATACCATTTCAGACAAATGGCTGTCCAGTCTCTTCTTAAAAATTTCCACTTCTGGAGGCAGGTTGTTCCACTGGTTAATTGTTCTAACTGTCAGGAAGTTTCTCCTTAGTTCTAGGTTGCTTCTCTCCTTGATTAGTTTCCACCCGTTGCTTCTTGTCCTGCCTTCAGGCGCTTTGGAAATAGCTTGACTCCCTCTTCTTTGGGGCAGCCCCTGAGATATTGGAACGCTGCTATCATGTCCCCCCTCGTCCTTCTCTTCATTAAACTAGACATACCCAATTCCAGCAACCGTTCCTTATATGCTTTAGCCTCCAGTCCCCTAATCATCTTGGTTGCTCTTCTCTGTACTCTTTCTAGAGTCTCAACATCTTTTTTACATCGCGGTGACCAAAACTGGATGCAGTATTCCAAGTGTGGCCTTACCAAGGCCTTGTAAAGTGGTATTAACATTTCACGTGATTTGTCCAAACACAATCAAATACAGTAGGTCAGTTCAGGAACTGCCATGTGGAAAACTAGGTTAGTTTTTACCTTGGGGTATGTGTTGTGTGTGCATGCATTGTTGGGGGGGGGGGGAAAGATGGAAAGGAACTGGAGGGCTTGGATGTCAACTAAAGTGTATTTTGTTATTACACATAGATTAATATAGTGAGTAATTGATGTTGCTAGTGCTCAATTGTCCTAGTCTTATTTATTCTATGGATATGTGCATAAGTGTTTGCTTAATTATGAGCTTACTGGACAATTCTAACAATTTCTCAACCTTCCTTCCTTCCTTCCTTCCTTCCTCCCTCCCTCCCTCCCTCCCTCCCTCCCTCCCTCCCTTTTGTTTAAGCATCAGGCAGCGTGAATCATTCAGCCTTTGAACATGACTCTGTGACTCTTCTCTTTGGTCCTTAACGTAATTCCTCTCTACACCCTTCTGACAGCATGGATACCCCTCTACCCCTAGATTCACTAAAGAAAGTCCAAGTGGTGATTAAGCATAGCAGCAACTGGGAAGAAATGGTTGTCTGCAACCCGGGTTGCTTTTAAGCAGCTCCTTTCTTGGTTTGGCTTTAGCGCTCGGCAGGACTACCTCAAAGCAGTGCCAAAGGGCAAAATTTAAAGTGGCTTTTAATGGGGCCTCCTAAGGCTCAGAGAAGTCAAACAGGCAAGCATTTTTCTTTTTTACTTTGGGGAAAAAAAAGGCCTTGATTGCCAGAGTTTTTATTCCCTCCCTCCTCCTTCAAGAATCTACCCTCTCTGCTAATCACACAAACACTTCAGCCTGGCTGCATAATATTTTTTCTTCACGTGGGCTACTGGAAAAGAGAGAGGCAAGGAGGGAGAGAAAAGGAACGGGAAAAAAGTTCTGCACAGTAGGCAGATTTAAGCTAACTTTTAATTAACATTTAAGACACAGAAGTCTGATCATGCAAATTTGTTGGCGTCGCCTCCCGGTTGCTTGATTGTTCTTGATTGAATACGATAAAAATAGACTTTATGTGAACCATTGACGGGCATGGATATGCCCTTCTCTCTGAATAAACACTGGTTTGTCTCAAACGAGTGTCCACAGATGGCTAATAACCATCTCCTAGGACAGGGGTAGGCAACCTTGGCTCTTTTATGACTCGTGGACTTCAACTCCCAGAATTCCTGAGCCAGCATGGCTCAGCATGGAAACCTCTCCATTTCTCCTCAGCATGGCTGGCTCAGGAATGCTGGGAGTTGAAGTCCACGAGTCATAAAAGAGCCAAGATTGCCTACCCCTGTCCTAGGCAGAAGAGGAGACATATGTTCCACCCCAAGCTCCGAGAAGACAGATGTAACCCAACCATGATCTTGGATTGAGGAAATACAAAAAATTGAAGACAAGGATTAGGAGGGACATGATTACTGTCTTGCATTACTTGAGGGGCTGTCACAAGGAAGAAGGGATTGACTTATTCTCCAAAGCACCTGAGGAGAGGACAAGAAATAATGGGTGGAAACTTGCTAATGAGAGAAGCAACCTAGAACTAAGGAGAAATTTCCTGACAGTAAGAACGATTGATCAATGGGACAGCTTGCTTCCTGGAGTTGTGGGTGCTCCATCACTGGAGATTTTCAAGAAAAGATTTGACAACCATTTGACTAGGGTGGTATGGGGTCTCCTGCTTGAGCAGGTGCTTGTAGGTCAAGTACTACCTGTTTAGCACAGATCCTGACTCCTGGTTATTTTTTTTTATGTCTTTTACGTATAAGCAACATCTGATCATATTCCCCCCCCCAAAGTAAACTATCCCTAAGTAATGAAATCCAGCATTAGCTGTTTCTCATAAAAGAGGTAAGCTATAAACAAAGTTAAAAAAAATTCCTTTAAAGAAAATAATTGCGCAGATAGGATTTAATATGTTGCTCATCAGAAGTTGGTAGAAATGAATTCTGAGCTGGTTTAATTCTTTGAGCATCACAGACTGCAAGATATATATAAATATATATATGTGCACAGATTTATGTAATAAGATAATTAGTTCTTTATCTTTCTTATGCAGGCATAACTTTCTATTTGATAAACAGCTGTGGGGATATGACTAAACTTACTGCTTCAGTCAGGCAATCATTTCTGTCAAAATTATCAGTCATGGGCAGAATCACTGCTCAGAGACTGTTCCTTAAATGGATTGTTCTCGATTGCAGAATTTCTGATTTAGCACTGTGGCCTTTATGAGGAGCTGTCCCTTCCTCCGATTAGGAAATACTTTAAATTATTTCCCCAGATCTATTTATAATCGTACCCAAGACAGATTAGATCTCGGTCTTAGACACGACTACAATATAAAGGAGTCACTTTTCTTATATGTCTATCAGGTTTTAAAGGTGACAATTCGTTCTGGGTAAAACTTCACTCAAAACGGGGTAAAATGCTGGAAAAAACGGAGTCAATAATTCACTTAGTGACGTCAACAAGTCAATTATTATGTCGACAATTCACTTAGACCGAAGCTCACTGACTTTGCTCATCAGAATGTCGCAAAATGTGATCGCATGGCCCAGGGAGAGTGCAACCATCATAAATACGAACCAGCTGATGAGCGTCCGAATTTTGATCATGTGACCACGGGGATGCTAAAACAGTTGTAAATATGAAAAACAGTCACAAGTCACTTTTCTCCAGTGCTGTTGTAACTTCAAATGGTCACTAAATGAAAAGTCATATGTTGGGGTCCACCTGTATAATCAAGTCCATATGGGGAAATTAATCTATATACCATGGTATGTTTTTCCCAGTTAATGTCACCTTGGATGGGTCACAAATATCAAGATGACCGTACATTTGATTGGATGGTCCTTTTTTAATTTATGCTGCACACACAACACATGAAAAAATGAGCAAGGCTTCCGTTATGTTGCTATAATTGCCATATTGACTTTTCTGACCCTCCACGGATGCCTCTGGTCCTCCAATTTCCTTTACTGTCATCCTCCTTTGAACTGAAGCATTAATTCCTGCTGTGGAACATGCAGACTGTAATAGCAATGCATGGTTATGTCCTTTTGCAATACATTTTTATCCTAAAACTATTAAGTCTCCAACTACCTTTTGTGATTGACAGGTAATTTAAGAACACGACGAGAGACGCTTTCGGGTGCTTTAGTGCCAAACTTGAGTTCTTGATTCCTTTTCTTTCTGGCAGCACTCCAGATATAACAATGTCTTGCCATTGTTTGGGTGGTATCTTCTCTGGTGTAACTCAGGGGCACAAGTATTTTAAATCACCATCTAGCTCTTGGCACAATAAACCAAGTTCTGAGTTACATTCTTTCTTTTAAGAAAATGTTAAACCTTTGCTTTATAGATCAGGGGTGTTAAACTGCCGGCCCGCGGGCCAGATGCGTCACGTGGAAGCCGCGCCCTCCCCAATGCTGGCAATGGCAAAACCGGCCCGATACATTGCGCAACGTCACGTGACATCGCGAGTTTGACATGCCTGGTATAGATAATCCTTGACCTCTGATCACAATTTGTAAGGGGAGAATTTCTGTTGCTAAGCAAGGGTTAAATGAGTTGCACCTGATTTTACAACTTTTTTTTGCCACAGCTGTTAAGCAAATCACTGCAGTGAAATGAATCACATGGACATTAAGCAAATCTAACTTATAACAGAATAACAGAATTGGAAGGGACCTTGGAGGTCCTAGTCCAACCCACTGCTCAGGCAGGAAACCCTGTACCAGGGGTGTCAAACTGCCAGCCCGTGGGCCGGTTGCATTAGGTGGAGGCCGCACCCATCCCAGCTCCAGCAATGCAAAAAAAGTCACGATACGTCACAACACGTCATGTGACGCGGCCAATTTGACACCCGTGCCCTATACCATTTCAGACAATTGGTTGTCTAGTCTCTTCTTAAAAAATTCCAGTGTTGGAAAATTCACAGCTTCTGTAGGCAGGTTGTTCCACTGATTAATTGTTCTGTCAGGAAATTCTCCTTAATTGGACAATAGGTTGCTTGATTAGTTTCCATCCATTGCTTCTTGTCCTGCCTTCAGGTGCTTTGGGGGATAGGTTGACTCGCTCTTCTTTTGTAGCAGCTCTTCAAATATTGGAAGACTGTTACCATGTTCCCCCCCTAGTTCTTCTTTTCACTAATATTTCCCCCCTAGTTCTTCTTTTCACTAATATCTGCAAGACCGCCTCCTACCAAACACCTCCCTTCGACCAGTCCGCTCCCACAGAGAGGGCCTCCTTAGGGTGCCGTCGGCCAGACAGTGCCGGCTGGCGACCCCCAGGGGGAGAGCCTTCTCTGTGGCAGCTCCTGCCCTCTGGATACTGGATGGGGGGCTGGATGCATGTCAACACCTGGACGCGGAAAAAGCGGCTCGGGACTTCCGGGTAGATAAGGCACGCCGGCCGGACCGCATCAAACTAATACAAAATCACCCCCAAAACATACCCCATAAAAATCTCGTCCGCTGTTATTTAATTTGATTTTAGAACAGAAATTTGTGTATATTTATCGTGGTTTTATTATCGCCTGTTCGCCGCCCTGAGTCCCGTAAGGGAGATAGGGCGATATATAAATTCAATAAATAATAATAATAATAATAAACCAGACATAACCAATTCCAACAATCGTTCTTTATATGTTTTAGCCTCCAGTCCCCTAATCATCTTTGTTGCTCCTCTCTGCACTCTTTCTAGAGTCTCAGCATCTTTTTTTATATTGTGGCAACCAAAACTGGATGCAATATTCCAAGTGTGGCCTTACCAAGGCTTCCTTCATTGCCTTTGTGAGAAGCCAACTGGCAAGGTCAGAGTGTTGATCCATTAATTTGCAAGAAGAATTGACCAAGTCTAGCACTGTCCATTCTGGCACTCAAAATTGCCTTTGCTTTTCTATTAATTTTGCATATTTATATCGTGAATGTTTTTTTTTTTTATCATGAAAATCAAGCCAGCCTTCTCAGATGGTCTCTATCCTGGTTAGACCTATTGACCTGTTGAACTTCAGCTTCAAAATTCCATTCTACAGCTGCTTGTCCAGTGATACTATTTAGTTTCTAAAGGCTTCCTATGTTTTCCTTACGGTTTTAATACTTGCATTATTTGCTTCAAGAATAACAAAACAATATGGGCATAGAACTGCCAGTCTTGTGTGCTGGGACGCATTGATACATGACAGGAATTCATTATTTAGAAGATTATCTCTGCATTTTTAGTCCAGAGAAAAGTAAAAAGTTGAATGTATTAGCGCCTTACATGATAATATCCCATATTAGTCTAAAAGCCATATTCTCTTCTCAGTGCAGGTAAGTTCTCCACCAACCTGAATAAATGTCTGGAGAACGTCTTGCAGAATCTAGTCCAAAGTCCTTCTCAGTGAAAGCGTGTATACAGGTAGTCCTCAAATTACAACAGTTCATTTGGTGAACTGTTCAAATTTATTATGGCACTGAAAAAAGGGACTTTGGATAGTTTTTCCCACTTTACAACTGTTGCAGCATGGTCACATAATCAAAATTTAAATGCTCGGCAACTGACTCATATTTATGACGGCTGCAATGTCCCGGTGGTCATGTGATCCCCTTTTGCGACCTTCTCACAAGCAAAATCAACGGGGAAGCCAGATTCACTTAATAATCGCGTTCCTAACTTAACAATTGCAGTTATTCACTTAATGATTGTGGCAAGAAAAGTCGTAAAATGGGAGAACAATCACTTAACAAATGTTTCACTTATCAACAGAAATTTTGGGCTCAATTGTGGTCATACGTAGAGGACTAGTTGTACCTACTGAATCTCTAGCAGGTGACTGTCCATGCTTTGCTTGAAAATGTCCAACAGGACAGAATTCACATCCTTATACGTGATTTTATTACTTAACTGCCCTTACAGGAAAGAAATTTTGTATGAACCTTCAACCAAAATCTTTAATTTTAAGGGGGTCCCTGTGGTAGCAAGGAGCAGGGGCCTGCCCTTTTCTCTGTGGTAGGTTTTCAGGTATTTGGAAAATGCTATTGTGTCCCATTGAATCCAGAGGCTGTAGTGCATTGTGTAATATATTCCTAGGAATTTTATTTGGTGTCATTCTGATGGTGGAACCCAGTCTTCCGTTATCCCTTGCATGCAAAAATAAAGCAATGTCTAGTGATGGCTTGATCAGGCAAGATATTTTCTATGGAAAGTAAATAATTGAAAGTTAATTGAGAAAGACAGGGATCTTTAGGGGCTGGGACAATGGAATAAAGTGTCTCAAAATACCATAGACGAGACTTCAGATTTTCAATATTTGAAATAATTAGCTGTACATTTTACACTGAAAGCAGTAAAATTCATGTTAAAAATATTTCATTGTTTTCTGGGAGACAACCATTATTTAAATTCATACAGTCCTATGAGTAACACTAGCGTTTGTACATTTGATATAAATTGTCCTTTTTAATTCTGTAGATCCTTCCTTCCTTCCTTCCTTCCTTCCTTCCTTCCTTCCTTCCTTCCTTCCTTCCTTCCTTCCTTCCTTCCTTCCTTCCTTCCAATATTAGCAAGAGTAAACTTTCCTTTTGTTTCACCGAAGAAGTAGATGGATTTCCACAGACCCTTGATAAACATTTTAACTTCTATATATTAGTGCAGTATCTTTGACAACAATGTACAAACGTGCAGTAAATATGAAAAAATCATAACCACTAGATGTCACCACATTTCACTCAAATAAAAGTAGAAAGGAAACTCCTTGGATACTTGCTAACCTGTCATTTGAAACTGCTTGCCCTCTCACCTTCCAACTACTGCATGCAATATAGACACTCAAGGAAGTTCAGAGTCAGGAGGGGTGACACAAAAGAAAAGCTTTTACTCTCCATAGTAAGAGCCAGTGAGGTGACAGGGTTATTTAGATCATTGAAATACTACCTTCAGAAGGTATTGTGTGCACAACTTTGTTCCCATCATAGAACATTCTACCTGTTAGAATTCATTGTTGGAATGTATTTCTATGCAACAACGACAGTAGTATTCAACCAGTAGATGGCAGTATTTACAAGTTTGGATTATGGTATATTCTCTTTTATGCCAAGTAGAGTTTCCTGTTTCCTGTTATAGTAATATAGTTGAGGAGTAAAACACATGGTGACTATACTCTTTGTTTGCTCTGTGGTGCTTTATATAAACAGAATTTCTAACACTGCCATTCTCTGGAATGTGCTTTCTTCTCAGAAGGGAAAGTTCTTCCATAATTTCCAAAGGCCAATTTCCTTTCATGGTAATTGTGGGAAGTTTTATAGCAAAATACAGCTAGTCCTCAAGTTACAACAGTTCATTTAGTGACCGTTCAAAGTTACAATGGCACTGAAAAAATGACTTATGACCGTTTTTCACACTTATGACCATTGCAGCATCCCCCTAGTCACGTGATCAAAATTGAGACACTTGGCAACCGACTCATATTTATGACAGTTGCAATGTTTTGGGATTGTGGGAGGTCACCCCCCCAGAAGGAAATATTTTGGGGAATATTAAAAAAGGCAGAATATTATATTTCCCCAAAGGATCTTAAAGGCAGAAAAGTAGGCCCAGTTTTTCCTAACAGCCCCAAGCAGAAACTAGGCAGAAGCCAGGTCTGTAGAAATACAGATTTGATAATCCCATTCAGAAGGTCTGAGGCCCCATTCATGAGCAAATACTGCCTGCAGAAACCCATTTAAGACAAAATATTTTGAAATCCCTTGCAGCAAAACTGACAGCTAACAACAGCAGAGTGATAGAATTAGAACCAGCAACCCCCTCACCCAAGAAATCCAATACAGGAAGTAGCCATTAGCTCCAGCCCCAGGAAAGCAGGACATGGCCTTTAAGACATAATAGGATTAACCCACCAACATCACAATACCAGAAGGGCACACTGAACCTCAGGTCAAAGTTCGTGCCACAGGAACAACTCCAAACACAAAAGCCCAAGAAGGTATACAAACCCACCACTCCCAGCTACATGTGGTCAGCTTTCCCAGAGCCACATTTCTGTCTGGCTCTGCTCTTCTATAAACTACAACCTTCTTTCTTAAGCAGTCTCCATTTTGTTTATTCCCGGCTTGGACTGGACCCTGATGAAGATTTTTCTTTCAACAGGATCATGTGATTACCTTTTGCGACCTTTTGACAAACAAAGTCATTGGGGTAGCCAGATTCATTTAACAACCATATTACTAATTTAACAACTGCAGTGATTCACTTAACAACTGTGGCAAGAAAGATCATAACATGGGGTAAAATTCATTTAATAACTGTCTCATTAAGCAACGGAAATTTTGGGCTCACTTGTGGTAAATTCTGTTATTATTCTATTACATCTAATGGGACCAAGAAGAAGGACCTTCTATGTCAGTGATGGCAAACCTTTTAGAGACCGAGTGCCCAAACTGCAACTCAAAACCCACTTATGCATCGTCGGGTGCCGGGTGGGTGTGGCCATTGGCTGGGTGTGCCCCATTGGGTGGGCGTGGCTCGATGGTAACGGCAGACTGGTTGGGACTAAAAAGTTCAATCAATCAATTCCAACTTTGCAAGATCTTTTTTTTTTCCTGCAAGAAGTTGAAATTGACTGATTGATTGAACCTTTTTTTTTTTTTTGCACACGGTGGCAGAGGCCTAAAGTGAAAAGGTTTTATAAAACCCAACTGAAGGCCTAGGACTGGGGCGACGGCGTGCGTGCCCACAGAGAGGGCTCTGAGTGCCGCCTCTGGCACCCGTGCCATAGGTTCGCCACCACTGTTCTATGTGGTAGCTCCCTCCCTGTAGAACAGTGTTTCTCAACCTTGACAATTTTAAGGCATGTGGACTTCAACTCCCAGAATCCCACAGCCAGCAATTCTAGGAGTTGAAGTCCACATGCCTTAAAATTGTCAAGGTTGAGAAACACTGCTGTAGAATATCATGCCTGCAAAGAAAAGATTGTCCCCCACTTTGATAATCTTTCCTGAGGCCCTAAAGACCTGGTTTTGCCAGCAGGCCTGGGAACCCCAGCATGATATGGAACCCATCACGTGGTTTGTTCGATTGTTATTACCAGAGGGGCAGTGAGGTTTCACTGAGTTTTGTATTTGGAGTTTTACTTCTGTAAGCCATCCGAAGTCACCATGAGTGAGTTGGGTGGCTATATGAACAAATAAAGATTTTGTGTATTATAATTTCTGGAAATCGCCATGCCCTCTGTGCACCTTCGGGAGACAAGCTATTCAACTGGCTCAAGTTTTGACGTGCATCTTGAAGTAAGCTGACTGAGCCACAATCGTAGGTCATATTGGTTCTCCCAAACCTGTACAATACGAAGTAAAGCTTCCCTTGACTAAAGCTGTTATGCTTTGCTTTGGCCTGGCATTTTAATAACTTGCATTAACAAGCTTCAGCCATTCACACACATAGTGCAAAAGAGACGATGTCTTCTGTGGAAACACCCTGAGAGGAAGAATCAACTCTTGTCACGGAGAAGCAAAGACTGTGATATTTTTTAGCACCATCCCTCTGCTGGCCCCTACCCGCCATTTTTCACTGCCTCAGAACAAAGTGGGAGCCAGATAGCTATGTTTGGTCATGAATCATTTTTTCACAGCCTCTCTCCATTTTTATTTGCTGAAAGCCTTCGTTACTCCGTTATCTGTCAAGTGCTCCCTATCTGCCAAGCCAGCAAACAAGAGACAAGTCATATCAAATGTCCATGAATTACAAACACGTTGTGTGTCCATAGATCATTGCGCTGATGTATTGATACTTACGGTGCTGCTAGTGAATTCGGGTGGGTTGTCGTTCACATCTGTCACCATAATGATTGCTGTCGCTGTGTTCGAGAGACCGTAGTTAAGGTTTCCTTCCATATCGGTGGCCTGAACAATGACTGTGTATTGCTGAACTTTCTGGAAACAAAAGAAAAAAAAAGAGAGACAAGAATGCATGATGCAAAATAGTATTTTATTCTTTCACTCGCTAAGTGCAAATCTATCAAGAACTATTCCTACTGAAAAGAAAATTTCTTAGGAACAAGCTTTCTTTCTTCCAAAGGGATACAGGTAATCCTTGACTTACAACCATTCGTTTAGCAACCATTCAAAGTTACAAACATACTGAGTTGTGAACCACACATAATTGCAGGAATTGGTTATGTCTAGTTTAGTAAAAAGAAGGACTCAGGGTGACATGATAGCAGTGTTCCAATATCTCAGGGACTGCCACAAAGAAGAGGGAGTCAAGCTATTCTCCAAAACACCTGAAGGCAGGACAAGAAGCAACGGATGGAAACTAATTGAGGAGAGAAGCAACCTAGAACTAAGGAGAAATTTCCTGATGTTAAAACAATTAATCAGTGGAACGGTTTGCCTCCAGAAGTTGTGAATGCTCCAACACTGGAAGTTTTTAAGAATAGAATGGACAACTATTTGTTTGAAATGGTATAGGGCAGGCATAGGCAACCTTGGCTCTTTTATGACTCGTGGATTTCAACTCCCAGAATTCCTGAGCCAGCCATGCTGAGGGGAAAGGGAGATTTTCAAGCTGAGCCATGCTGGCTCAGGAATTCTGGGAGTTGAAGTCCACAAGTCATAAAAGGGCCAAGGTTGCCTACCCCTGGTATAGGGTTTCCTTCTTGAGCAGGGGGTTGGACTAGATGACCTCCAAGGTCCCTTCCAACTCAGTTATTCTGTTATAAGTTGGAATTCACTTAATGCCCATGTGATTTACTTAACTGCAGTGATTTGCTTAACAACTGTGGCAAAAGAGCTTGTACAACCATTATTTAAATTCATGCTGCCAGATGTGTAACACTAGCGTTTGAACATTTGATATAAATTGTCCTTTTTAATTTTGGATGAAAATGAAACTATTTCAAGAGGAAAAAAACAAGTTGCCTTTTGAACAGCACTTTTGGGGCAACAATGACTTTGGATGATGAAAATCTCCATAGACATTTAGTGGGCTACCACTTAAGTATGAGTCAACAGTGTGCTGCAGCTGCCAACACGCCCCCCCAAAAACAAAACCCCAATGCAGCTCTAAGAGACATAGCATCAATGTCATGAGAAATGATAGTACTGCTTTAGACCACCCTGGATGAAGCTATATTTACATCCACGTTTGGTCGCCATAATAAAGGGCTTAGAAAGAGTGCAGAGAAGACCCAAAGGTGCTTTTTCAGGAGGCAACTGGACTTTCTTGTTTTTCTTTGAAGACGTTTTACTACTCATCCAAGAAGCTTCTTCAGCTCTGACTGAATGGTGGGGAATGGAAAGATTTATATTCCTGTAGACAGCTGGTCATTTGCATTCTTTTAGAGAATAGTTGAGGCCATTTGAAGTTTATCTGTGTCTAAACCTCCAAATGGCCTCAACGGCTATCTAAAAGAATGCAGATGACCAGCTTTCTGCAAAGAATATAAATCCTTCCATTCCCACCATCCAGTCAGAGCTGAAGAAGCTTCTTGGATGAGAAGTGAAACACCTTCAAAGAAAAACAAGAAAGTCCAGTTGCCTCCTGAAAAAGCACCTTTGGGACATCCATGACCTGGACGACAGAGAATCTCCATAGACACAGTGCAGAGAAGAGTAAGAGAGATGATGAAGGGTCTGGAGGCTAAATCATATCATGAATGGCTAAGGAAACTAGGTATGTTTAGCCTAAGGAGGAGAAGGCTTAGGGGACACATGATAGCCATCTTCCAATACTTGAAGAGGTCCCACAGGGAAGAGGGAGGTCCATTTGTTTTCCAAAGCACCTGAGGGTAGGACAAGAAGTAATGGGTGGAAGCTCATCAGCGGGAGTTCCAACCTCAAAATAAGGAGGAATTCTCTGATAGTGAGTATGATTAATCAGTGGAACAATTTGCCTCCTGAAGTTGATGGTGCTCCATCACTGAAAGTTTTCAAGAAAAAATAGTACAGCCCTTTGCCTGGGATGGTATGAAAACTCCTGCCTTGGGCAGGGGGCTTGAAGACTTCAAGGTCCCTTCCAACTCTATGATCCTATGATTCTAAGGCAATGACAAATCACTTTCCTACTGCTGTAAAGATCCATCTGTGAAAACAACAGGAGTCAAGCTTGACTTAAAAGAGATTTTACTATTTTTCTCCCTTTGGCATCAAAGAACTAAGAGATCAAGCATTTCTTCTCATTTACACTTGGCAGTTTTCTATTCCATTTTCTTTGCAGCGTGACCCCTACGAAGCAGCCACCAGGTACAGAGGTCATCACTTAGATATTTATCACTTGGAACAACCTGGGACTTTCAGGGCCGTTGACTGCTCTGGTCTTGCTGTCTTGCCTCCAGCGAGGGCACCGCAAAGGCAGCCGTCGTCTCTTTGTCAAAAGTAACTTGGAAACAGGCAGATGCTGTTTTGCAAATTGCAATCTGAACCTCACATTCAGCTGCAAGGGAAGGTCATCCTAGGCTACAGAAATCTCTCACCAGAGGAAATGGCATTTAACATGGCAACACCTTACAGCAGCATAGAATTCTTGCTAAAGGAAGCTGCTTAAAGATTGCTCCACCAAAACTGCAGACGGCGCCACTTAATGCCACACGAATTAGCCATGAACCAGAAATGTGTAAGAACTTATGGCTACTTATGAGCTAGGGGCCAGAGTTAAGAGAGTAACCAGTCTGGAATCCTTTCATTGCTGCAAATGATCCAAGTAGATCAATGACAGGAGCAAAGGATCAGAATCATATGTTAAGTTCCAGTTCAAAAGATTTATTGCTCAAGCTTACATAGGCAGTCTTCAACTTGTGACACAATTGAGCCCAACATTTCTGTTACTAAATGAGACATTTGTTAAGTGAGTTTTGCCCCCATATTACGACCTTTCTTGCCATTCTTGTTAAGTGAAGCACTGCAGCTGTTAAATTAGTAACATGGTTATTAAGTAAATCTGGCTTCTCCATTAACTTTGCTTGTCAGAAGATTGCAAAAAGGGATCACATGACCCCGGAATGCTGCAGCCATCATAAATATGAGTCAGTTGCCAAACGTGTGAATTTTGATCATGTGACCATGGGGATGCTGCAATGTTCATAAGTATGAATAATTGTCATAAGTCACTTTTTTTCTGTGCTGTTGTAACTTTGAACTTTGAAGGCAGGACAAGAAGCAACGGATGGAAACTAACCAAAGAGAGAAGCAATCTAGAACTAAGGAGAAATTTCCTGGCAGTTAGAACAATTAATCAGTGGAACAACCTGCCTCCAAAAGCTGTGAATGCTCCAACACTGAAAGTTTTTAAGAAGAGACTGGACAGCCATGTATCTAAAATGGTGTAGGGTTTCCTGCCTGAGCAGAGGGTTGGACTAGATAACCTCCAAGGTCCCTTCCAATTTTATTACTATTATTATTGTTGTTGTTGTTGTTGTTGTTGTTAAGCAAACTGTTGTAAGTCAAGGGCTACCTGTATACAAGACTCTAGCCAATTAACAGTCAATACTAAATTGGTGCTAAATAAGAGTTAATGGAATTTGGGAGGCAGCTGGATCATTTGTGGCAATGCAATGATTCCAGACCGATTACTTTCTTAACTCCACCCCTGGTTCTGCCCCTTCTTATCCTACAATAATTGCCTAAATGAATTCTTTTCTTGCACCAATTAAGTTCTTTCCAATTCTCCTTTTCATATGCCAGTTTCAGGCTTGGTGGTAACAGAAGATATGCAGTTCCCTGTTTCAAAGCATGTATAATACATGCTAAGACCAAATCAACTTAATTGTTGTACATCCATCCAAAAATGAGAAACTGAAAAAGTTTTGATGCTGAAAGGAATTGGGATGAAGTTTGAGGCATGAAGGGTAAGTGTAGGGAAAAAAAAGGTTGACTAGAGAAGCAGTAATAAAAATAATATGAATTTGGGCAAAACCTGAAATGTAAAAGGAAAATAGATCCATTTCTGAAAGCTTGAACATTGCATAGTCCAATATTTAGTTTACTAAAAATAATTCCTGACAATGACTCAATAGCGTAATGAGATTGGAAGTATTTTATGGCTTTTACAGAAAGAGGTGATGATGTCAGACATGCAAATGGACCCCGCAAAACACCTACTTTGCAGAAACAATGTTTTTAAAATGTGGAGTCCCTTGCTAATCCATATTTTTTGCAGCTCAGATAAGATGCCAGCAACCAGGCCATCTCGAATAGTACATTAAAATTAGTCCTTGGTTTATTGTCATTTTAGCCAAGGGAGATAATACGAGGCCAAAATAAAATAAGAAATAAAGAACAAGTTAAGTGTTTATTTAGAGTGTTAAACATACCCCTGAAAAGTCAGAGAATCGCCTAACTAGGAGAAGTAATTAAAAAATAAGAGGGGATTTAAAATATTAATCATCAAATGCTATTTGATAGGAAAGTGTAAAGCTTGGATTCCTAACACGCAGCAGTTTTTAAATAAACCATTTCAGTTATTTCTAATTAAATCACCACTGAGGCATGTCCCATTGTCCCAGTATATGAGAAAAGTATGCTACAGGCCCCTTCCAACCTTTTCATGCTTTAAACTGATGATTGAGTCATTCAGAAAAATTACCATTTCAATGTTTCTTTGTGATTTGTCACAGCAGTCTCCTGGGAAGCAGAAGTCCTCGCTTCTTCTGCTGTCCTGTGCTCCTAGTAGCTGCACTGTGAGTTACTTAGGAGTAACTTTCTTTTGAAGAGAGCAAGCTTAAACTCTGAATGGACACATGCAGATTCCAGGAACTACATTCTGCTGATACAGGAACTACATTCTGCTGATATTCTGCTGATATTCCATGGAATTTATAGACTTAATTTTGTTCACTTTTTCAAATCCACGCACCAAAAAAAAAGCCATTTATTGGTTTGCTCTCTGTTTATATACTAGTGGCTTGTCTTGTTCTGTCCTAGTGTTGATGGAAGTGCTCTTGGTGGTTCCTTGATAAGGCTGTTTACTGGTTGGCTTGGTAGTTCCTTAATTGGGGTATTGTTTACTGCTTGGTTGTTGGTCTAGTTGGCAACCTTGGCTCTTTTATGACTTGTGGACTTCAACTCCCAGAATTCCTGAGCCAGCCATGCTGAGGGGAAAGGGAGAGGTTTCCAAGCTGAGCCATGCTGGCTCAGGAATTCTGGGAGTTGAAGTCCATGAGTCATGAGGGGGCCATAGTTCCCCCATGCTGGCTCAGGAATTCTGGGAGTTGAAGTCCACGAGTCATAAAAGAGCCAAGGTTGCCTACCCTTGGTATAGGGTCTCCTGCTTGAGTCTGGGGTTGGACTAGAAGATCTCCAAGGTCCCTTCCAACCCTATTATTCTGATTCTGCTGACTGCTGAACGAGGATGTTTATTCATAATTGGAAGGTCTCTCCTCCTCCATCTATCACAGCATATCCGGTGAAAGTCTCAGATGCGAAATATGGGTTTCCCAATCTGAAATTCCAGGGAAGGACAGCCCAGTGCTTACTTCTAATTAGGGATGAAGATTACCACCCCATAAATGCCATGAAATCCACCTTGCTGACACTCCAAACAGGAATTTCATCACTGCGCGGAAAGTGAAACTTTTCCGTAATTGCTTTTCTGTCAGAGCAAAAACGGTCTAGTTGGCAACCTTGGCTCTTTTATGACTCGTGGACTTCAACTCCCAGAATTCCTGAGTCATCCATGCTGAGGGGAAAGGGAGAGGTTTCCAAGCTGAGCCATGCTGGCTCAGGAATTCTAGGAGTTGAAGTCCACGAGTCATAAAAGAGCCAAGGTTGCCTACCCTTGGTCTAGTACAAATCTTGATGTACTGTATATAAACAGAGAGCAAACCCCACTCTCTTTTAGCACTGATGATGTTACCAGGTTGGGTAATGAAATGTCTGCAAGAAAACAGTCAACTCAGAGAGCAAAAAGGACCCCACAGTTAAAACCTGAGCTACAAATATTCTATTGGTAAAAATAGAAGAGGTATCAAAATAATTGGTGGAAAACATAAAGAAACAGTTCTCAATTATGACGAAGGTGAGATTCACAAAATAAGAAGCTGAAAGTCACAGACACCCTCAGTCTTAGTAGGCAAAGAAATGGCAGGAAGGTTGCTTTGGCAGCAAGAGAGGTTTACTCAGTATGGGAAGCAGTTATTTTAAGATTTCGACTTTTACAGTCTGATTATTGGATGTGCTGCATCCAGTACCTTTGTGGCATATGATTGGGTCCAAAAATCTTTAAAATAAGGTTCAGAAAAATCCAAACTCCTCTCCATCACTGTTTTGCTGCTCAGCTGAGTGCTAACTTGAACAGGAATATAAAAAGGCTGTCCTTCTATAGCTCACACATTATGGCAAGGAATATTTCTTATATTCTGAGGTCTATAACATCTCTGCAGTTTGAACTGTTTCCCAAGAAGCCTGATGATTTTTGCAACGCATTATCTATCATCTATCTGTCTATCTCTCTATCCATCCATTGTCTCTCTCTCATCTATCTATCATCTATCTATCCTGCCTACCTACCTACCTATCTAGTTTCTCTATATATATATGTCCATCCTTCCATCCACCCATCCATCCATTATCTGTTGTCTGTCTGTCTGTCTATATATCTGTCTGTCTGTCTGTCTGTCTGTCTGTCTATCTATCTAGTCTCTCTCTCTATATATATATGTCCATCCTTCCATCCACCGATCCAACCATTATCTATCTGTCTGTCTGTCTGTCTGTCTGTCTGTCTGTCTGTCTGTCTGTCTATCCATCCATTCATCTATCTATCTATCTTTTATCTATCTATCTGTCATCTAATTATCCATCCATCATCTATCTAATCTATAATCTATCAAATCTATAATCTATCTATCTGTCTGTCTGTCTATCTGTCTATCTGTCTGTCTGTCTACCTATCTACCTATCTACCTATCTACCTATCTACCTATCTACCTATCTACCTATCTATCTATCTATCTATCTATCTATCTATCTATCTTTTATCTGTCATCTAATTATCCATCCATCATCTAATTATCTATCTAATCTATAATCTATCTAATCTACAATTATCTATCTATCTATCTATCTATCTATCTATCTATCTATCTATCTATCTATCTATCTATCTATCTATCTAATTTCTATCTGTCCATCCATCCATCCATCCCCTTATCCTTCCATCCAGGACCCATACATATAGCAAGCTGAGATCAAATCTATCTGATTCCCTATAATGGCTGGGGAATTCTGGCAACTGAAATCCACATCTCTTAAAGATGCCAAGTTTGAAAAACATTGCTCTACAGCATGGACTCAGACTCTTCTCTTAAAATGGATGGGCAAAGCCAATGCTTGCCACTCAGCCATATGAATCTGTGTAATCTTCTTTTATGTTTCCCAACTTCATGGCCATCGCTTTATTGGGTGGCGATCATTTTCTTATTTTCATTCTGGAGACCCATCTTTTTAATCAACCCTGAATTTCTCATCATGTCATCAGTCTGCTCCAATCAGCTTCATTAGATGAGTCATGGTTCTAGTAAGATAACAAATTGAGAAGCATCTTGATCATGTTTCCCTTTACTGACCTTTTTTGATGCTAAAAAGTCCAAAACATCGTAACCTTTAATCCAAGAGGAATTACTACAATCCCTTAATCATTTTGATTGACCTTCTCTCCACCTTTCTCAGCAAGGCACTATTCTCTTTGAGGTGTAGAGATCAGAACTGTATAATTTATTCATAATATAAGTTTGAAAAGGGGGTTCAGGAGCTAAAAACACTGAATTTGTCAGCTGGAAAGATGACAGCCCAGGTTTGAAATCCAAGCACAGTGCGATGGGGTAAGCTCCCATTCCTTGCCCCAGCTCCTGGCCACCTAGCAGTTTGAAAGCATGCAAATGTGAATAGATAAATAAGTACAGGGCTTTTTTTCAGCCGGAACGCGGCGGAACCGCGTTCCGGCACCTTTTTCCGGGCCGGCCGCACCGGAAATAGCCCCTCCCACACCGGAAATAGCCCCTCCCAAATTTTACTTGCATTCCTGTTCTCTAAAGGGGCGGTCCTAGGGTTTGATGAGGGCGTGGCCAGGTTTGAGTTCCGCCACCTTTTCTCCGAGAAAAAAAGCCCTGAATAAGTACCACTTTGTTGGGAAGGTAACAGCATTTTGTGGGCCTTGGCCAGAACTCGTGGACTTCAACTCCCAGGATTCCTGAGCCAGCATGGCTCAGCTTGGAAACCTCTCCCTTTCCCCTCAGCATGGCTGGCTCAGGAATTCTGGGAGTTGAAGTCCACGAGTCATAAAAGAGCCAAGGTTGCCTACCCCTGGCCTTGGCGGATAGTCAGGCTAGCCACATGACCACAGAAGCATATTCAGACAATGTTGGCTTACTTGGCTAAGAAACAGAGACAATTACTGCCCTCTAAAGTCAGACACTGGATAGGGGAAACCTTTATTTTTATTCAAAGTCTTGTCCAAAAAGGCATAACCATAACTCTGGCTGAGGAATTCCGGGAGTTGAAGTCCACATCTGAAATTTGCCAAGATTGAGAAACACTGGTTTAGCAGACTGCAGTGCATTTAATGAATCTTGGAGAAAGGGATCTTCATGAGGATAATATCCTGATAAATTATCATTTGAGAGCAGACACGGAGGCCTCCGGGCCGAAGTGAATCTCTTGTTTGTCTTCCGCAAGTCCAGATCTTAGAGCATCCTTGAGTCTGTTGGGCCAAATTACCTTATCTTTCTCTCCCATTTTTGAGTTTGAGGATTTATGGGTTAGAAAGCTTAAGGCATCAAATTCACATTTTAAAAACCCTTTAGTTGCATATATTCCCATCCATATTAGACTTTTTTTCAGGGATTAAGGAGGAACATTAGACTCCTGATCAGGACAATTTTCTATTTTTGAGGGGAAAAGTTCAGTTCCATTTACTCCAGTGACATGGCATGCAACATTTGGAAACTATCTATCTATCTATCTATCTATCTATCTATCTATCTATCTATCTATCTATCTATCTATCTATCTATCTATCTATCTATCTATCTATCTATCTATCTATCTATCTATCTATCTATCTATCTATCTATCTACCTACCTACCTACCTACCTACCTACCTACCTACCTACCTACCTACCTATCCATGCACACTTCAAACCTAAGAATACACTAGGACAGATGCTTGTCCACCCCAAAGATAAAATACCCAGACACAAACTGAGCAATGTGGTATATGCAATACAGTGCATTGAGCCATGTGCCGATCTGTACATTGGGGAAATGAAACAACCACCTCATAAACTCATGGCACAACATAGGAGAACAAATCCATCAGGACAAGAGTCAGCACTCCATCTACATTTAAAAGACCAAGGCCACTCTTTTGAAGAGAGCAAAGTCCACATTTTGGACAGAAAGGACCTTGGTTTGAAACAGGAATCAAAGAGGCCATCTATGTCAAAATTTAACAGCCCTCTCTCAACAGAGGGGGAAAAATACGACATCATCTATCTTCAGTCTACAACACAGTCCTTTCAGCAGTTCCAAGAAGGCTCCACACAAGAAGCAAAGAATGGAAACTGATCAAGGAGAGAAGCAACCTAGAACTAAGGAGAAACTTCCTGACAGTTAGAACAATTAACCAATGGAACAACCTGCCTCCAGAAGCAGTGAATGCTCCAACACTGGAAGTTTTTAAGAAGAGACTGGACAGCCATTTGTCCAAAATGGTGTAGGGTTTCCTGCCTGAGCAGGGGGTTGGACTCGATGACCTCCAAGGTCCCTTCCAACTTTATTATTATTATTTGCACCACTCAGGTGACCCTGAAGACACAGATAAGCCTCCAGGTAGCACTAACGACTTGCTAAAGGAATGCAAATGAGTTGCAACCAATTTTATGACCCTTTTTGCCACGTTGTTAGGCAAATCACTGCAGTTAAATGAATCAGGTAGTTGTTAAGCAAATCCAGCTTCCCCCATTGACTATGCTTGTCCGAAGCTGGCTGGGAAACCAATGGCAATCATGTAACCCCAAGAAGCTGTAATGGTTGTAAATCCATGCCAGCTGCCAAGTGCCCAAATTTTGATCACAAATTTTGATCATGGGGATGCTTGGATGGTCATAAGTATGAGGACTCATTGTAAGTCACTTTTTCAGTGCAGTTGTAGCCTTGAATGGTCACTAAACAAATGGATGTAAGTCAAGGACTACCTGTATTTACTCAAAGGACACAACTACTAGCGCTATTTTTTAAAATCTTCTGTACTCGTGGAAAGTTAGTTCATTTAGTTAAAAACTTAAGCTACAACTTTTATGGCATTAATTCAAGCAGAACTATTGTGAAAAGGTATTTTCCAAAACAGAATATAGTTCCCCTTCTCAAACCACCTTACACAGGATTTGATGCTTTTCATATCACACAAAAGGGGAAGGTTTTCTATTTTTCTCATCTTCACCACAAAGAAAT
>NW_015387448.1:241291-245179 GCF_001527695.2 Protobothrops mucrosquamatus | reverse complement strand
ACCTAGTCTGGGTAATGAAACGTCTGCAAGAAAACAAGCAATTTCAGAGAGCACCAAAGACTGCTCAGGTGCCTTAACCACTAGACCAAAATTCCCAATTTCCCCTAATCAGTTTCAAATGGATAGGTAATGATGGGAACGAGAAACAAGACATCTCAAGGGCGCCAGATGGGGAAAGCTGTTAATGAAAAAAAAACAAACCCTAATTTCCACCAAATGCTTTTTTTCACCTTTGAAACAGAACTGTACTGTATTGTTCAGCAACCTATTAGTTCATAAGTACCCTAATTAGGCTGTAGCTCCAGATTAATAGGATTAGCAATAGAGACATTTTAGAAATACACCAAATTTCCTTGTCTTACGACTCTCTTGACATTTATAATCATGTAGAAATGCTAAATTTACATAGCTATGCCTAATTAAACATGGTTGTAATTATTCCCCTCCGTCCAACTATGTCAAAACAGAAAGAACAAACTGGAAAATCAAGTGACAGGAAACCACCTCTATGGCTTTTTTGTTTTGCCAATCAAAAAATGAGTTTTAATGTCTCTTATACATATACCTTTGCCAGCTTATCTGACCTGTTTGTAATGGAGCTCATGTTTTGCATCCTATATTTATTTCAATTCTAGCGTTTCTGGGGAGTCTTCATTTAACAACTGTTCTGTTTAGTAATCCTTCAAAATCACAAGTCTGCTGAAAAAGTAAACTTTCTGCACTTATAATTTTGACAGGGTCCCTGCAATCACATGATCAAAATGTCAGGGCAGCTATGCAATCATTTATGACTGTTGCAGTGTGCCTTGGTCATGTGATCACCATTGGTACACTTCACAGCTGACTTCCGACCAGCAAGGTCAAAGGAGAAGCCTTCAATAAAACTGCACGTTGTGGTCATGTGATTTTATGCTGTAACATGGGTGATTTGCTTAACAATTGCAATGGGAGTGACTTCTTAAGTCCATCATGTTGACATGATATTTTGCTTTGCAACTGCCTTCCTGAGCGATGGAGTTAACTATCCCAGTTGTGGCCATTAAGCTAGGACTACATGTCTTTCTAAATACAGGTGGTCCTCAGCTTACAACCTCAATCGAGCCCAACCTTTGTGTTGCTAAGCCAAACATTTGTTAAGTGAGTTTTGCCCCATTTCCTTGCCACGGTTGCTAAGTGAATAACTGCAGGGTTTATTTTATTTATTTATTTATTTAATTTAATTTATATGCCGCCCTTCTCCCGACAGGGACTCAGGGCGGTGCACAACATATTTAAAACCAGAACATATATACAATCCCCCCCTTAAAACCGAATTAAACCGAATTTTAATGTTGCGTCTTCCGAATATTTAAAACCCAATGTAAAATCCACCCTAGGTCAGGTCCGCTTGCTGNGCTAAAAACACTGAATTTGTCAGCTGGAAAGATGACAGCCCAGGTTTGAAATCCAAGCGCAGTGCGATGGGGTAAGCTCCCATTCCTTGCCCCAGCTTCTGGCCACCTAGCAGTTTGAAAGCATGCAAATGTGAATAGATAAATAAGTACCACTTTGTTGGGAAGGTAACAGCATTTTGTGGGCCTTGGCCAGAACTCGTGGACTTCAACTCCCAGGATTCCTGAGCCAGCATGGCTCAGCTTGGAAACCTCTCCCTTTCCCCTCAGCATGGCTGGCTCAGGAATTCTGGGAGTTGAAGTCCACGGGTCATAAAAGAGCCAAGGTTGCCTACCCCTGGCCTTGGCGGTTAGTCAGGCTAGCCACATGACCACAGAAGCATATTCAGACAATGTTGGCTTACTTGGCTAAGAAACAGAGACAATTACTGCCCTCTAAAGTCAGACACTGGATAGGGGAAACCTTTATTTTTATTCAAAGTCTTGTCCAAAAAGGCATAACCATAACTCTGGCTGAGGAATTCCGGGAGTTGAAGTCCACATCTGAAATTTGCCAAGATTGAGAAACACTGGTTTAGCAGACTGCAGTGCATTTAATGAATCTTGGAGAAAGGGATCTTCATGAGGATAATATCCTGATAAATTATCATTTGAGAGCAGACACGGAGGCCTCCGGGCCGAAGTGAATCTCTTGTTTGTCTTCTGCAAGTCCAGATCTTAGAGCATCCTTGAGTCTGTTGGGCCAAATTACCTTATCCTTCTCTCCCATTTTTGAGTTTGAGGATTTATGGGTTAGAAAGCTTAAGGCATCAAATTCACATTTTAAAAACCCTTTAGTTGCATATATTCCCATCCATATTAGACTTTTTTTCAGGGATTAAGGAGGAACATTAGACTCCTGATCAGGACAATTTTCTATTTTTGAGGGGAAAAGTTCAGTTCCATTTACTCCAGTGACATGGCATGCAACATTTGGAATCTATCTATCTATCTATCTATCTATCTATCTATCTATCTATCTATCTATCTATCTATCTATCTATCTATCTATCTATCTATCTATCTATCTATCTATCTATCTATCTATCTATCTATCTATCTATCTATCTATCTACCTACCTACCTACCTACCTACCTACCTACCTACCTACCTACCTACCTACCCACCCATGCACACTTCAAACCTAAGAATACACTAGGACAGATGCTTGTCCACCCCAAAGATAAAATACCCAGACACAAACTGAGCAATGTGGTATATGCAATACAGTGCATTGAGCCATGTGCCGATCTGTACATTGGGGAAATGAAATAACCACCTCATAAACTCATGGCACAACATAGGAGAAAAAATCCATCAGGAAAAGAGTCAGCACTCCATCTACATTTAAAAGACCAAGGCCACTCTTTTGAAGAGAGCAAAGTCCACATTATGGACAGAAAGGACCTTGGTTTGAAACAGGAATCAAAGAGGCCATCTATGTCAAAATTTAACAGCCCTCTCTCAACAGAGGGGGAAAAATATGACATCATCTATCTTCAGTCTACAACACAGTCCTTTCAGCAGTTCCAAGAAGGCTCCACACAAGAAGCAAAGAATGGAAACTGATCAAGGAGAGAAGCAACCTAGAACTAAGGAGAAACTTCCTGACAGTTAGAACAATTAACCAATGGAACAACCTGCCTCCAGAAGCGGTGAATGCTCCAACACTGGAAGTTTTTAAGAAGAGACTGGACAGCCATTTGTCCAAAATGGTGTAGGGTTTCCTGCCTGAGCAGGGGGTTGGACTCGATGACCTCCAAGGTCCCTTCCAACTTTATTATTATTATTATTTGCACCACTCAGGTGACCCTGAAGACACAGATAAGCCTCCAGGTAGCACTAACGACTTGCTAAAGGAATGCAAATGAGTTGCAACCAATTTTATGACCCTTTTTGCCACGTTGTTAGGCAAATCACTGCAGTTAAATGAATCAGGTAGTTGTTAAGCAAATCCAGCTTCCCCCATTGACTATGCTTGTCCGAAGCTGGCTGGGAAACCAATGGCAATCATGTAACCCCAAGAAGCTGTAATGGTTGTAAATCCATGCCAGCTGCCAAGTGCCCAAATTTTGATCACAAATTTTGATCATGGGGATGCTTGGATGGTCATAAGTATGAGGACTCATTGTAAGTCACTTTTTCAGTGCAGTTGTAGCTTTGAATGGTCACTAAACAAATGGATGTAAGTCAAGGACTACCTGTATTTACTCAAAGGACACAACTACTAGCGCTATTTTTTAAAATCTTCTGTACTTGTGGAAAGTTAGTTCATTTAGTTAAAAACTTAAGCTACAACTTTTATGGCATTAATTCAAGCAGAACTATTGTGAAAAGGTATTTTCCAAAACAGAATATAGTTCCCCTTCTCAAACCACCTTACACAGGATTTGATGCTTTTCATATCACACAAAAGGGGAAGGTTTTCTATTTTTCTCATCTTCACCACAAAGAAAT
>NW_015387448.1:236956-239204 GCF_001527695.2 Protobothrops mucrosquamatus | reverse complement strand
ACCTAGTCTGGGTAATGAAACGTCTGCAAGAAAACAAGCAATTTCAGAGAGCACCAAAGACTGCTCAGGTGCCTTAACCACTAGACCAAAATTCCCAATTTCCCCTAATCAGTTTCAAATGGATAGGTAATGATGGGAACGAGAAACAAGACATCTCAAGGGCGCCAGATGGGGAAAGCTGTTAATGAAAAAAAAACAACCCCTAATTTCCACCAAATGCTTTTTTTCACCTTTGAAACAGAACTGTACTGTATTGTTCAGCAACCTATTAGTTCATAAGTACCCTAATTAGGCTGTAGCTCCAGATTAATAGGATTAGCAATAGAGACATTTTAGAAATACACCAAATTTCCTTGTCTTACGACTCTCTTGACATTTATAATCATGTAGAAATGCTAAATTTACATAGCTATGCCTAATTAAACATGGTTGTAATTATTCCCCTCCGTCCAACTATGTCAAAACAGAAAGAACAAACTGGAAAATCAAGTGACAGGAAACCACCTCTATGGCTTTTTTGTTTTGCCAATCAAAAAATGAGTTTTAATGTCTCTTATACATATACCTTTGCCAGCGTATCTGACCTGTTTGTAATGGAGCTCATGTTTTGCATCCTATATTTATTTCAATTCTAGCTTTTCTGGGGAGTCTTCATTTAACAACTGTTCTGTTTAGTAATCCTTCAAAATCACAAGTCTGCTGAAAAAGTTAACTTTCTGCACTTATAATTTTGACAGGGTCCCTGCAATCACATGATCAAAATGTCAGGGCAGCTATGCAATCATTTATGAGTGTTGCAGTGTGCCTTGGTCATGTGATCACCATTGGTATACTTCACAGCTGACTTCCGACCAGCAAGGTCAAAGGAGAAGCCTTTAATAAAACTGCACATTGTGGTCATGTGATTTTATGCTGTAACATGGGTGATTTGCTTAACAATTGCAATGGGGGTAACTTCATAAGTCCATCATGTTGACATGATATTTTGCTTAGCGACTGCCTTCCTGAGTTGTGGCCATTAAGCTAGGACAGTGGTGGCGAACCTATGGCACGGGTGCCAGAGGCGGCACTCAGACCCCTCTCTGTGGGCACGCGTGCTGTCGCCCCAGTCCTAGGCCTTCAGCTGGATTTTATAAAACCTTTTCGCTTTAGGCCTCTGCCGATGTGTACAAAAAAAAAAGATTCAATCAATCAGTCAATTTCAACTTCTCATGGGGAAAAAAAAGATCTTGCAAAGTTGGAATTGATTGATTGAACTTTTTAGTCCCACCCAGTCTGCTGTTACCACCGCAGCCATGCCCACCCAATGGGCTACGCCCACCCAATGGGCCACACCCACCCGGCACCCGACGATGCATAAGTGGGTTTGGGGTTGCAGTTTGGGCACTCGGTCTCTAAAGGTTTCGCCATCACTGAGCTAGGACTACATGTCTTTCTAAATACAGGTGGTCCTCAGCTTACAACCTCAATCGAGCCCAATCTTTGTATTGCTAAGCAAAACATTTGTTAAGTGAGTTTTGCCCCATTTCCTTGCCACGGTTGCTAAGTGAATCTCTGAAGTTGTTAAATTAGCAACAGGGTTGTTAAGTGAATCTGGCTTCCCCCATCAACTTGGCTTGTCAGAAGGTTGCCAAAGGGGGATCACATGACCACGGGACACTGTAAACCACTATAAATATGAGTCAGTTGCCAAATGTCCGAATTTTGATCACGTGACCATGGGGATGCTGCAGCGGTCGTAAGTGTGAAAAACGGTCAAAGGTCACTTTTCTAGTGCCGTTGTAACTTTAAACGGTCGCTAAATGAACCGATGAAAGTCGAGGGCAACCTTTATACACTGAGATAGATACACACACTTATATATTAGTATGTCTACATGTTACTATCAGATTTATATCTTGCCTTTATTTTGTACAAGTCAAGGAATCATACGTTATGTTCCTCATAACAACCATTCCATGTGGTGGACTTAGAGAGAATGATTGGCTCAGAGTCACCCAGACAGCTTCTGTGTCTAAGACAGGACTAAAACCGATATTCTCCTGGTTACTAATCCAATGCTTTTATTACTGGCTCTTTGAAAGAGATACTAAAGAATTGCTTTAAGAGAGCCAACTTAGTCTAGTGCAGGGATAGGCAACCTCGGCTCTTTTATGACTCATGGACTTCAACTCCCAGAATTCCTGAGTCAGCTATGCTGACTCAGGAATTCTGGGAGTTGAAGTCCATGAGTCATAAAAGAGCCAAG
>NW_015387448.1:205477-236323 GCF_001527695.2 Protobothrops mucrosquamatus | reverse complement strand
GGAAGGGAGGGAGCGAGGGAGGGAGAAGGAAGGAAGGGAAGGAAAAAGGAAGGAAGGAAGAGAGGGAGGGAGGAAGGGAGGGAGGGGGAAGGAAGGAAGGAAGGGAGGGAGGGAAGGAAGGGAGGGAGGAAAGGAAGGAAGGAAGGGAGGGAGGGAAGGAAGGAAGGGAGGGAGGAAAGGAGGAAGGGAAGAAGGAAAGAAACACACTCACAAACCATCAATTCCAGTAATTTGCAATAGACATAAAAGCTCGTATTTTCCAACAATTCCCACATAAACAATCACAACTAGAATCAAATAAACAATTCTAATCAGAGTCAATCAGCGTTAAAGGTAATTTAGCCTCCTACGCTCTTCCCCATGTCCCCACTGGGCTAGGATGGTCTTTTGAAAGCCATTAGGGACTTCCTGCCTCTTTTATATTTGCTGACTGAGAAAATTTTGCAAATGCTACATGAAGGTTAAACAAAGATAGCAGTTGTAGCTATAGGTAAAGCGACATCAAAGGAGACACGCTGCACACACATACGTAGGATGCTCTCTTGACAAATCCCAGGGCTAAATTTTGTCATACCAACCAAATTCCCAGACAAAACTTTAGCCCAATTTTAGTCCTACGCTGAAAACTGATCAATACTTTTGGCGCAAGTAAAACAGAATTGGATATAATCAACTCTTGTCTTGTTTCCCCTTTAATGTGATTTTCTACCATATTAACAGCTGTTACGATAGCCTGCCTTTGTGAGCAGATATAATTCAAAATCAGAACGTAGCTGAATTAGATTAATTTTCTCTCGCGTGCTCACTCTCCATTCTCTATTAATATTGTATCTTCATTTCATTACCCCAAAGGATTATACAACCATGTTTCATAGCCTGTAATAAGATGATACAGACACGGCCAGAGTTGCTGGCACAAAGAGAGGTGATATCTAGACTTTCTCCAAGGATCCATGTCCAAAATTAATTATACCAACATATTTCATTGCCCAAATAAGGGATGGAGGTAGACTAGATCTTTGCATGCAAAAGGTTCAGATTGATCATCGTGATCTTAGTGTTTGGGAGACAGTTTTAGATCTGGGATTGGGGATACGACAGCTTATTAAGATATACACATATACAGGTAGTCCTCGACTTACAACAGTTCATTTAGTGACCGTTCAAAGTTACAACAGAACTGAAAAAAGTGACTTACGACCGTTTTTCACACTTACAAACTTTGTAGCATCTCCATGATTACGTGATTGAAATTCAGACGCTTGGCAACTGACTCATACTTATGACCGTTGCTGGGTCCCAAGGTCATGTGATTACCTTCTGCAACCTTCTGACAAGCAAAATCAATGGGGAAGCCAGATTCACTTAACAAGCATCTACTAACTTATCACCTGCAGTGATTCACTTAACAGCTATGGCGAGAAAGGTCATAAAATGGAGCAAAATTCACTTAATGAATGTCTCACTTAACAACAGAAATTTGGGGGTCGATTGTGGTTGTAAGTAAGGGTTACTTGTAATCAATCACTGAAAGGAAAGGTATGAAATTAATAATAATAATAATAAAGTTAGAAGGGACCTTGAGATAATCTAGTCCAACCCCCTGTTCAGGCAGGAAACCCTATACCATTTCAGACAAATGGCTGTCCAGTCTCTTCTTAAAAACATCCAGTGTTGGAGCATTCACAGCTTCTGGAGGCAGGTTGTTCCACTGGTTAATTGTTCTAACTGTCAAGAAGTTTCTCCTTAGTTCTAGGTTGTTTCTCTCTTTGGTCAGTTTCCATCCGTTGCTTCTTGTCCTGCCTTCAGGCGCTTTGGAGAATAGCTTGACTCCCTCTTCTTTGTGGCAGCCCCTGAGATACTGGAACACTGCTATCATGTCACCCTTCGTCCTTCCCTTCATTAAACTAGAAACACACCCAATTCCAGCAACCGTTCCTTATATGTTTTAGCCTCCAGTTCCCTAATCATCTTTGTTGCTCTTCTTTGTACTCTTTCTAGAGTCTCAACATCTTTTTTATCTTGTGGTGACCAAAACTGGATGCAGTATTCCAAGTGTGGCCTTATCAAGGCATTGTAAAGTGGTATTAACACCTCCCGTGATCTTGATTCTATCTCTCTGTTAATGCAGCCTAGCACTGTGTTGGCTTTTTTAGCAGCTGCAGCACACTGCTGGCTCATATTTAAGTGATTGTCCACTAGGACTCTGAGATCCCTCTCACAGTTACTACTATTAAGCAAGGTACCACCTATACTATACCTGTGCATTTAGTTTTTCTTGCCTAAATGTAGAACCTTACTTTTTTTAACCATTGCATTTCATTTTGTTAGATAGTGCCCAATGTTCAAGTCTATCAACATCCTTCAGTATCTTAAGCCTATCTTCTGGAGTGTTGGCTATTCCTGCCAGCTTTTAACAGATTAACAGAGAATTAACAGAGAAACATAGAGCAATCTTCATCATCTTACTGCTGTATAAATAAGACTTCAACCACAGTGATAGTGGAAAAAAAAAAAACCTAGAATAGGTCAACCCTCTCTTCTCTAAGGGGCTGTCACAGAGAAGACAGGGTCAACCTAGTCTCCAAAGCACTTGAAAGCAGGAGAAGAAGTAGTAGATGGAAAACAGCTAAGCTAAAACTGAGGAGAAATTTCCTGTCAGTAAGAACAATTAATCAGTGGAACAACCTCCAGAAGTTGTGAATGCTCCAACACTGGACATTTTTAACAAGAGACTGGACAACCATTTGTCTCAAATGGTACACAGTTTCCTGCCTGAGCAGCAAGTTGGACTAGAAGACCTCTAAGGTCCCTTCCAACTCTTGTTATTCTGTTACTTATTGAGGAAAGCTAACTTAGAATTGAGGAGAAATTTCCTGACAGCGAGAACAATTAATCAGTGGAACGACTTGCCTCCAGAAGTTCTGGGTGCTCCAACACTGGAGGTTTTGAAGAAGAGATTGGACAGCCATTTGCCCGGAATGGCATAGGATCAAGCAGGGGGTTGGACTAGAAGACTCCAAGGTCCCTTCCAACTCTGTTATTCTGTATTTTCTATATAGGAAGGGGAAGTCTTTGCAATACAATCTCTTGTATAAACCATACACAGGTAGTTCTCAACTGACAACCACAATGGGGATCAGAATTTCTGTGGTTAAACAAAGTGGTTGTTCAGTGATTCCAGGCCTGATTTTACGACCTTTTATGCCACAGTTGTTAAGCGAATCACCTGGCGGTTAAGCAAATCCACCTTCCCCCATGAGAAGCTGGCTGGGAAGGTTGCAATCACGTGACATAGGATTGTTGCAATCATTATAAAAAAAAATGCCAATTGCCAAACCCCCGAACTTTGATCAAGGGACCGTGAGAATATGGCAATGGTTGTCTAAGTGTGAGTGCCAATTGTAAGTCACATTTTTCGGTGCCGTTGTAACTTTCAACTGTCACTAAACGAATGGTCGTAAGTTAAGGACTACCTGTAATTAATTGCACTGAGGCTTCCAGAGGGGGGAAAGACCTGGTGTATTAGCCTCCAGCCTCTCTCCCTAGGTATCTAATTGTCTCCATACCAGAGAATCACCCATTTTATTGACCAGTGGCTGATCCAATGACAACAGACTGGCAGTTTGACATCTCTCCCTTAATAGCATCTTCAATAACAGTCCAGCAACTGTCTGGATTATTGTTTCATATTTCAACCAGAAGTCAGGAGGGAGACAAACATCTCTATTGGCCAAATCACTCAGTTTTTTTCCTTATTGATCAACCTGGGGAGTGTTGGAGAATATTTCAGGGATAGTTAAGAAACTTTTGGCACAGGATTACAGCCTGTATCTCGGGCTCCTAAAATAACCAACACAGAGCGCCAGAAAATACCACAATCTATTAGGTAACGGCCTCGTATTAGATAATAATGCACTAACAGGCAACCTTCATCAATAACATCACAGCTCTTGCACTACCTCTGAATAATAATACCTTTCAACTTCTGAGCAAGTGGCCGAATGCACTGTTGGCTGCTTGCACGTCCATCAGCAGAAAGCAGGTGCAATAAAAATGCAGCATTTACAGTTGCTGACTTGGCATACAGGGAAGTGGGAAAGAAGAAGAATGCTTAATGAAATGAAATCTCTGCATGAAATTATTCTGCTTAGGGTTGCATTATTTTAAACTCATCTCTGCTGTATCTTTTTTTTTCACCTTCTAAACCAGGGCTTTTCAACCTTTTCACCCATTGTACCACTTTTAGGATATGGCAATATCCGAGTACCACCAGTCGCCTAGCAAGATGTCATAAACTTGATGACCCCCCCAAAAAGGAAAAAAGTGATGAAGTACATGTAGTCCTCGACTTACAACAGTTCGCTTAGTGACTATTCAAAGTTACAATGGCACTAAAAAAAGTGCCCCCCAAGCCACAGCCGAGCAAGACACCTGCCTGCCCACCCGGCGGCGCTCTTCCTCCTGTCTAAGGTTTTCATTCTTGTGAGCATTTCTGTTGAGGATTGGCAGCGGGGGTGGGGTGGGGGTGTTTGGTTTTTATTCCCCCACCTGCTGGGTAGTTGCAGCAGGTTTTGGTCACTTCACATGACCCTGGGACACTGTGACCGTCATAAATATGAATCAGTTGCCAAGCATCTGAATGTAAATCACAAGACCCTGGAGATGCTGCAACATTCCAGCTGATTGGCACGTCTTCTGGGCTCAGCAGAAGCACCAGGATCAGCGCCGAGCTCCAGCTGGAGCCTGGCGCTGATCCTGGCGCTTCCACTGAGCCCTGACAGCCCTGCAGCTCCAGCCGTCTCTCGCTCAGGCTTGTACGGTGCTGCCACCGGTTCAGCTCATTCCCCTCCCCCGCTACCACTTTTCTAGGATGGTCGCGTACCACTTGCCAGGTGCCAATGTACCACAGGTAGTACCTGTACCACTGGCTGAAAAGCCTTGTTCTAAACCTATGAGGCAGCCTGCCACCTACTATTGCTATGCACCGTTCCTAGCCAGCAGAAACACGTAGGTCAGACATGTCAAACTCGCGACGTCACGTGATGTCGCACAACGTATCGGAGCTTTTTCACCATTGCCGGCAATGGGGTGGGCGTGGTTTCCCAATGACGCGTCCGGCCCGCAGGCCAGCAGTTTGACACCCCTGACCTAGGTGATCTTGGCAGATCCTAATTTATTTATTGATGTTAAAATCAACTCTTGAGTGGCTTAAATAAAAATAGAAACAAGAAATACAGCACCTCCTATCTCACAATTTCCTCTTTCCCTCAGGATAATGTTTCTCCAAACCATAATAGTTCATTCCTCAGGCCAAGTCTTCATTCCTTCACAAGAATCTATACCGTCTTCATTCCTTCACAAGAATCTATACCGTTGTCCTAGTGAATGATCAATAGTCATCCACACAGTTATAGCCTGTTTAATTGTGTAGCTGAACTTAGAAAATAACATGAGGTGCTGAGCAATTCCGAGACAAAAAACCTTCCAAGAGAAACACTGCAGCCTTTAAAATGCTCCCGCCTCTTTTTAACTAGGTTTATCGATCTCTTAATTAATGCCTGGTTTCCTGGCCCTGTATCATCCCTTGCTTGTTTTATAGCAAGTAAGTTATGTGGGAAAAAGTTGACTGTCTCTCGGTGGGTGGGTTGGTAAAAAATTAAAATTGTCCTTGTCCTGGGCAGTTTGTAGCCATTTCTTGATCACCAAGGAGGCTGAGATATGTGACGCTGAAGCCATCTTGATAGACAGCTGTGTTGTAGCAATTAAGGCTTGCTGTTTCTGGCCACTTCTACCCAGAGGAGAAGACATCTTGATAGGCTCCACATGAGCCAGTTCACTTAGAAGGATAAACTGTTATGCCAAGACTTTGCTTGTGCCCATTGCCATCCTGCTGTGAACATCTGGTTGTCATTTTCTCTCCACAAAGCTTGCTCCTGGCAATGGAGGAGGAAGAAGGCTCACTTTCCCGCTGTCAGCATTCAGAAACTGAAGAATGGAAGAGGCAGATTGCAGTATGGAAAGCATTGCAGCACATGTGCCAGAGAAACAGATGAAGCAAATAAGAGCATCTTTTAGGATATCCAACAAACACCCTGGCCTTCAAATAGATTAGTAGTTCATATGAAAGAGATTAAGAATAGTAGTGTCCTCTTTATTTTAGATGACAAGAGCCAAGGATATGTCTAGTCTAGTGAAGAGAAGGAATAGGGGTGATATGATAGGAATATGCCAATGTTTGAGGGGCTGTCACAGAGAAGAGGAAGTCAATCTATTTTCCAAAGCACCTGAGGGCAGGACAAGAAACAATACGTGGAAACTAGTCAAGGAGAGAACCAGCCTAGAACTAAGGAGAACTTTCCTGTCAGTGAGAACAATTAATCAATGGAATGGCTTGCCTTCAGAAGTTGTGGAGGCTCCATCACTGGAGGTTTTTAAGAAGAGACTGGGCAACCATTTGTCCAAAATGGAATAGGGCCTCCTGCTCAAGCAGGAGGTTGGATTAGAAGCTCTCCAAGGTCCTTTCCAACTCTGTTATTCCATTAAGGAGGTGAGAAGAGCAGAGGGTTTAAGAAAAGGCACATCATCAGTGACCCCAGGTTGTAGGTGAACTGTGAAATCCTCTAAGGCCATTCTAAAAATAAAGGCCACCCTCTCCAGCCCGCCAAAACTCTATCAACTCTCAGCCCAATGACCTTGAGTTCCCACAGCTGAGTTATTATTGTTATGACTAGCTGGACTCTCATCCACATTCCCCCTCCCAGCATCAACTAACTGTAAAAGCAATAGTGAAAAATGGTTGCATTTCCATCTATTGTCAAAGCATGTTAGCAGTGTTGACACCGTTGTCATTAAATGAATAGACATAAATTGGGGACTACCTGGAATGCACTGGAATATAGCAGCTAAAAAATAGGCTTCCTAAAAACATAATTCTACTTGTTCCTTGTTTTGAAGAATGGCGTACACCCTAAAACTATAGCAGAAGGAGCATTAAACAAGGTGTGCTTTCATTCAAGTGATTAAAATTGGTTGCTTTTAATCAATTTTCATTTTGATGTTTTTTTTTCTCTCTCTCTTGTGCATCTGTCTTAAATAGTAGTCTCTTTTACATTAACACTGGATAGGCACAAAAGCTGTTTCCCTAAGCGTGCTGGTAGGTGGTGACAAAAGACAAAATCTCTGTTAGTGAGACTAGCTTTGCACAACTCATCAACAAGTAATGGAGAAGATGAACTATAGGTGGTATGATCTGTCAAATTCACTTCATGGCTACGTTCAGATAATGTGCTTAACCAAGACAGAGGGACATCTAAGGTGTGCATTCAGACAATCTGCTAAGCTTGTTTGGTGTTGGTGTTTCTTGCTGATTTCTACTCATCTAATGCTTATTAAAGATACAAATGAACAATATTTTTCAATATTCAATATTTTTGCAATCCAAGCTGAATAGATTGTCCTCTGCTACAAAGATGACACCTATAGCTACATCTCTATATGAGTGTAGATTTATATTATGGGAAAAGACGTGTTCTCCAACAGTAAAGGTTTCCTCTTTCCACTTGAATCCAACTCTTATCGCCATTTCTTAGCCATTTCTTAGCGTTGTCTGAAGATTCTTCCATTGTCATGTGACCAGCATGACTATACACCAAGGCACATGGAACGCTGTTACCTTCTCACCAAAGTGATACCTATTTATCTACTTGCATTTGCATACTTTCGAACTGCTTAACCGCTGAGACATCGCGCTCCCTATCTCCAGCAGTAGAGATAGGTAAATCATGACCTGTGGAATGCTGGCAGCTGATTGTAGAACCCAACCGCCCATTTATGTGCCCCACGTTGACTTTCTGACACTCCCACTCAGCCTCATGGATACCTCTGTCTTGCTGCATTTCAATGGGTGTATTTTAGTGTCACAATTTCTGGTGCAAAAATAAAGATGAGTGCGGAAGGATAGGGTCTCCGGGTGGTGAAACTTTCTCATTCCCACCTTCGTCTCCACTATATTTTCCCAGCCTCAACCCTTCCCAGGTCACTAGGAGGTTACTTTCATTGTCTAAAAGTAGAATTATTATTTCTCAATCTGAAACACTTTGAATGTTTGTTGTAGAAAAGCTCTTCCACACTCAAGAAACACCAGGAGAAGAACGAGATCTAACACTCTATCTCCGGGGTGTCAAACTGGCAGCCCACAGGCTGGATATGTCACATGTAGGCCACGTCTACCCTGCTCCGCAAAGGCAAAAAAAAACATTGCGATACGTCACAATATGTCACGTGATGTAATTGAGTTTGACATCCGTGCTCTATCTGATAATGTTGTATTCAACTTCTTGTCAAGTGCGAGACGTCAGGAACCAGGAGAGAGTTCAAAAACATTACAAGTTTATTTTAGGCTACCTATACACAAGAATCTGAGCTACTAACGATCAAATAGAATTAATGCCAGATAACAATCAATGGACTTCAAGGGGACTGGACTTAGGTCCCTTACCTACTCTGAGTAGAGACTCTAAACTGATGATTCATTGGATCCCACCCTTGGGCTCAGCCTCTGTATTCATACCAAATCTAACTGCTTCAGACCACTGGCTAGGGATGTAAAAAAAATCCAACATAAGGAAGATTTGTTGAGGAATATTAGTATAGATGCCCAGGCCAGATCAGAAAAGGTTCCAAACAAGATCTTGTTACCACTGTGTTTCTTTTCAATTTCAGCAGAAGATACGTTAGTCTTTGACTTACAACCACAGTTGAGACCGGAATTACCACTGCTAAGCAAAGCAGTTGTTAAGTGAGTCACATCCAATGCTATGATCTTTTTTTTTTTTTTTTTGCCATGGTTGTTAAATGATCCTGGCTTCCCTCATTGACTTTGCTTGTCTGAAGCCAGTTGGGAAGGTCGCCAATGGTCATCATATCACCCTAAGATCCTGCAACAATCATAAATAAATGCTGGTTGCCAAGTACCCAAATTCAACCATGGGGATGCTGCAACAGTTATAAGTGCAAAGATCTGTCATAAGTCACTTTTTAAAGTGCTATTGTAACTTCAAAAGGTTACTAAAAGAATGGTTGTTAGTCAAGAACTATTTGTACTTTAAAGATCTGTGTTAATCTAAAAGTGAAGTCTCTCCTTCGGCTGCATAGTGATAGACAAAAAACATTTTACCTTGCAACACCATTGCTATTAATATGAAATGTCTATCTTACTTGAACGCTCCCATCTCCACATCGCAAAGGGTAAACAGACTAATTCTGTCTTTAAATGCTAATACCGAACAATGGTCTGTGGTTAATTAGTGGGACCAGCTTGGGTTTAATTATTTCACTTGACCTGGCACAGCTTTATACAATAATTCTTTTGGAGAGGCAAATGGGATTGGGGCAGAGGAGATATGTGATTTATGAAAAGAAAATTTAAAACCATTTTGAGAGGAACAAGTACTCTCTCTAACTTGAAACTGGATGAGTATTATGCTTTCTACTGAAATAGAAAGCCTGCTAAGTAGCTGGTGGGAGGGAGCAGATTTAAATTGTCAAGAATATGTTTAAACCTGGAGAGCTTTCCAATTGCATACTTAATATCTTTCTCCCATTCTCGCAGGATTTTATTTATTGAATAATGGAAAAAAAGCAACCAGCTGAAGAAGGTGGTGAAGGGATTTTTAGAAATAAATTTGACAAACTATGACATCCAGGTGTCTTTTGAAAAAGCACCTTTGAGACAACTATAATAATAATAATGATAAAGTTGGAAGGGACCTTGGAGGTCATCTAGTCCAACCCCCTGCTCAGGCAGGAAACCCTATACCATTTCAGACAAATGGCTGCCCAATTTCTTCTTAAAAACTTCCAGTGTTGGCGCATTCACCGCTTCTGGAGGCAGGTTGTTCCACTGGTTAATTGTTCTAACTGTCAGGAAGTTTCTCCTTAGTTCTAGGTTGCTTCTTTCCTTGATTAGTTTCCACCTGTTGCTTCTTGTCCTGCCTTCAAGCGCTTTGGAAAATAGCTTGACTCCCTCTTCTTTGTGGCAGCCCCTGAGATATTGGAACACTGCTATCATGTCCCCCCTTTTCGTTAAACTAGACATACCCAATTCCAGCAACCGTTCCTTATATGTTTTAGCCTCCAGTCCCCTAATCATCTTTGTTGCTCTTCTTTGTACTCTTTCTAGAGTCTCAACATCTTTTTTACATCGTGGTGACCAAAACTGGATGCAGTATTCCAAGTGTGGCCTTACCAAGGCATTGTAAAGTGGTATTAATACTTCACATGATCTTGATTCTATCCCTCTGTTAATGCAGCCTAGCACCGTGTTGGCTTTTTTCACACCTGCAGCACACTGCTGGCTCATATTTAAACGATTGTCCACTAGGACTCCGAGATTCCTTTCACAGTTACTACTATTGAGCAAGGTACCCCCTATACTATACCTGTACATTTGGTTTTTCTTTCCTAAATGTAGAACCTTACTTTTTTCACCATCAAATTTCATTTTGTTAGATAGCGCCCAGTGTTCAAGTCTGTCCAGATCCTCCTGTATCCTAAGCCTGACTTCTGGAGTGTTGGCTATTCCTGCCAGCTTGGTGTCGTCTGCAAATTTGATGAGTTCCCCATCTATCCCCTTGTCCAGATCGTTGATGAAGATGTTGAAGAGCACTGGGCCCAGAACAGAGCCCTGGGGCACCTGGGTGACTGAGAATCTCCACAAACATGGGCCATTAGTTCCCTTTTTGGGGGGGTCTGTTTTAACTCTGGTCACTCATAAGTTGAGGACTACCTGTAATTTGTACTGTGCCATCATGTTCATCACTATCAGTCATCATCACTAGCAGAGGAAGTTGGTCAGTCATTGGTAACTGAGATTAAACATGCTTGAAATAAACACATGTCCATCATCCAACAAAGTTTAAAAAAAAATAAATAAAAATAAATAAATAAAATAAAATAAAATAAAATAAAACCCTTAAAGGACAGACTCAGTGGACCACTAGGTTTTTTGCTGCCATCTACGTTTGTATGTTCTATGTTGTATTGTAAATTTTAGGTCTTGTCTTGTTACAAGCACTACTGCGTATAATTTAATTCCCTTAAATCTGATCTTCATGTCCAGGTTGGAAAAAAGTGAGGGAGGGACATTAGACACGAGAGATCTAATTTTTTAAAGCTGTTTTTGTCTTCTTCACATCCACCCTTTCTTATCAGGGCTTCAGGGCTTCTTATCTGTGCATTATCATAATTAAATCACTTGAAGGTACAGAATTCATTCCCAACAATATTAACCTAGGTTAATAAAAGAAAACCTTTCACTAATGAGTGACATTACTTGTTACAATAACATGCTATTAAAGGTTATGTCAGCATATAATGGCAATATCCACATGAAACAAGATGACATTGTTTCTACATATTCTACAGTAACATTAACTTCAAGTTTATCGTGAAATCTTATGACAGCAAAATTCAGTTTAGGGTTAATCAACTGTTTTCTTTTACAGGAAAGCTTGCTATGGCAATGGATAAATTTCCTAGTGGAATAATTTCAAGAATTTGATTGTGTTAGTCATTGTATCTGGCCATATTAACATCTAAAACCTTTATATTTATATTTTTATTGCTTGGGCTTGCAGAGTTAAATGCTACCAGGACTAATATACCACAATAATTGCTGCTCTTAGAGGTTTTCAGTTCATCATAAACAATTAATGTTGAACTTCTTGTGCCTTCAGCTAAGGTCAGGATGTAATTTAGAAATAAGAGGAAATGGCACTGAAGAAGAAGAAGAAATGACTGTGAAACAGCATTTAAAGATTATAGGATATTTTATGTTTTCATTCTGAGATTGGAAAGTATAAACATAGCATTAATAACATACTTTCCCATTTACAACAGTCTTGTAGGCTGTTTGAAATTCTATGGATTGTCAGGCACAAAGGATCAGGACCGTCCATTAACTTGCTTTATTAGACCTCAGTTGAATTCTGAAACTAGTTGAAGACAGAGCTTTTCCATAGGTGGTTGGGGCATGATGGATTGTTTCTGAATTATTTGATTTATTTTTTTAATTAATTAATATAATTTATAGGCTGCCTGACTCAACAACTTTGTGCAGCTTACAATTTAAAGTTAGTTTATTTTTTGTAAGTTTCCCAGAATCACTGAGAGTGAGTGGATGGTCATATAAATTCTGATAGACAGATAGACAGAGATGATAGATAGATAGATAGATAGATAGATAGATAGATAGATAGATAGATAGATAGATAGATAGATAGATAGATGGATGGATGGATGGATGGATGGATGGATGGATGGATGGATGGATGGGATGGGATGGGATGGGATGGATGGATGGATGGATGGATGGATGGATGGATGGATAATAGACAGAGATGTTAGATGATAAACAGAGATACTAGATGATAGAGATGATTGATGATAGATAAACAGAGATGATAGATGATAGACAGATGATAGACAGATGATAGACAAACAGAGATGATAGATGATAGAGATGATTGATAGACAAACAGAGATGATAGATGATAAACAGAGATAGATGATAGATAGAGATGATTGATAGATGATAGACAAACAGAGATGATAGATAGATGATAGACAGAGATGATTGATAGAGATGATAGATACATAGATAGACAGACAGAGATGATAGACAGATGATAGATAGATAGATAGATAGATAGATAGATAGATAGATAGATAGATAGATAGATAGATAGATGCAAAAATAGTCCAAAGCCAAAAAACAGATCATGAGTGACCTGAAGATATTGTATAGCCCTCCCCAAACCCATCCAATAGGCGGCACTACCATGACCCTTTCAAGCCTGGGAGAATAGGTAAATCTTTAAAACTTTCTGAAAGTCATCAGCATGGGAGTTACCTGGATCTCTGGGAGCTCTTTATCATTAGGAATGTTTCAATTCTTTGATTTATTGGTTGAAATGTGAGGTGTCCACCTAGGAATTTGTTCACGTAGTGCAGGGGTCTTCAAACTTGGACCTTTTATGACTTATGGACTTCAACTCCCAGAATTCCTCAGCCAGTGTGCCTGGCTGAGGAATTCTGGGAGTTGAAGTCCAAAAGCCATAAAAGGGCCACGTCTGAAGACCCCTGACCTAGTGCCTACTTTGGTCTTCTTCTGGTGAGCTATCAAAAGGTATCTACTGGTAACTATCGCTAGATATGAATGCTGTACTAGACAGACTGGAATAAATTTGGTTGAACTGCTCCCATTTGGTCTAATAGTAAGGGCACCATGGAAATTGTAGTCCAAAATCAGATGGGGAATATGTGGCTCATCCCTTAGATACATGTTTTGCTTGCTTACCTAAGGATCTTTGTATTGTCTTCATACCAATACTTTTTTTAAAAAAAAGTTTCTTAAATTGTAATAGAAACTATTTCAATTGTGTGCATGTATTTAAATTCTGCTTTTAGCTATTCTGCTTTATTGTTATTTCATCATTTGGGGAACATCATTTAATTGTTGTCCTGCATGTAATGTGTTTTAATTTTGTAATCTATTGCAGATCTAGAAGTATTTTTTTTCATTTGGGGATTATAAATATTTATAGATTATTATTATTACTACTATTACTGTTACTTCTCTATTGTCCTGGAATTGTCTTTTTTAATTGAATGGTTAGCAATATTGCCTGCATTAACAAATAAGGAAAATGCCACTTATCCATTGTTCTTAGAATTTCATTAACAAAATATTAGCATCTCCCTCCATTGGGCTCCAAAGATTAATTACGGCATATACATTTATAGTAAAGGCCTATATTTAGGATTAAATTTTATAAAGATAGTAAAGGCCTATATTTAGGATTAAATTTTATAAAGATGGCCTTCCTCGTATCTTTGAATAAAAAAAAAAAAGATAACAGATGTTGTACAGAAAACGCTTGACTTACATCTACAATTGGGACAGAATTTTCAATGCTAAGCAAGGCGGGTATTAAGGGAGTTGTGGCCAATTTCACAACCTTTTTTTGTTGTAAAGATCACTGCAGTTGTTAAATGAATCACATGGTCATTAAGCAAATCCAGCTTCCCTTGTTGACTTTGCTTGTTGGAAGCCAACTGAGAAGGTGGTACGTAACATGGTGATCACATGAGTCTGGAACAGAGTTAGTTTGGAGTCAGGCATTGCTAAACTGATAATAAAATTAAATAATTAAAATAAATTACTGGGATGGTGGACAGTAAAATCCACGAATGTGCCTGCCCTTTTCTTAGACACATTTATTGTATATGGTATTAACATTTTCATGTGGTTATATGATGTATTTTCGAATGGCTTCCCTGGTAGCTGTCCAAGGTCTCCTTATTCCTCTAGCTCAGGGGTAGTCAACCTTGGCTCTTTTATGACTCGTGGACTTCAACTCCCAGAATTCCTGAGCCAGCATGGCTCAGCTTGGAAACCTCTCCCTTTCCCCTCAGCACAGCTGGCTCAGGAATTCTGGGAGTTGAAGTCCACGAGTCATAAAAGAGCCAAGGTTGACTACCCCTGCTCTAGCTCCTAATTGCCCCGAAAATAAGACCGGATCTTAATTTTTTTTTGCCTCCAAAAGAGGCATCAGGTCTTATTTTCAGGGGGTGTCTTTTATACTCACCTCTGGCACCGACAGACCCGCCCAGCAGGTCCACTTCTTCTGCAGCTGCATTCCGGCCTGCATTTTGCAGTCAAAGGCCTTTCCGGAAGGCTTCTGCAGCCCTTCATAACTCGGTTCTCTGCTGCAGAGGCCTTCCAGAAAGACCTCTGGCTCTGAAATGCAGGCCAGGGGATGCCACAGAAGAATTGGATCGGCGAGGAGAGGCCTGGCTGCAAGGTAAGTGGGTGTGGTGTGCATGGGGCAGCTCCACACTCCCGCCCTAGCTTGATTTTTAGGTGTGTGCCTCACCTCAAAACTAGGGCCTATTTTGGGGATAGGGCTTATATTAGGCCCACCCCAAAAATCAAGCTAGGGTTTATTTTCGGGGTAGGCCTTACTTTCAGGGAAACAGGGGTAGGTAAAACTCTCAAGGTTCTTCTTATTTTCATTTTTGTCACTCTCTCAAACCTGGCTCTGTTTTCCTAGTAAATCCACATAATATATTCTTGAGGCCCTCGCTAAGTCATTCCGCTTTTATCTTCAAAGATTCCTTAACAAACCTGACCTCTCCTTTGCTCTTTCGGTATTTTCATACAAATGTTTGATTTTTGAACTCGCTTTAAACTTGATTTCTTATTCAACGTAGCTCTGAATCTCGATGTGTTTAAATTTTTGCATTCCTAAGTAGGATCCCGTATTTTCCTTCCATTAGCTTAGTGGGATTGACGTTGTTTTGTTTCTCCTCTAGCCGTTTTTACCCCTGTGTGAGCATGAAGCTTAAAGTCAGTCTGTTGCAAAACCAACTCCCTTTAACAATTTTTATGAAGTGGAGTCCAATTATCGTTATCTTCCTTGGGGATCCATTCAATTAAGCACAGCCATGGCAAGTAAATGGTCACAGAGCTGTGTAACTATATTTACATCCGATTAGTGGGAATCAGGTAAGATCGCTTTGAAAACTATTCAGTTGTTTATACACTGCTTTGGTCTGTTTTTCACTTTCTTATCTCTAATGTCAGAGATAGTTCGGGTGACTCCTCTTTTTCAGTCAAAGAAAGAATAGGCATAACATTTAAGGAGAAATCTCCAAAGGACTTTATACACTGAGGCAATATAGAAAGGAGAAAGCTATTAAATATTGAAGAACAATTTCCAGTAGGATCTTATTATTATCTATCTACAGGTGGTACTTAAGTTACAACTGTAATGGACCCTGCCCATCATGGTTGTAACTCGTGACAGTTGTAAAATGGGTCATATAACTGAACTGGTTTTAGGACCATTTTTTGTGGCAGTTGTAAATTTTTATGGTCATAAAGCCATAAAAGCCAGAAACAAATGCTGGATTTCAGCAAAACCATTGTAAAATGCAGTCATATGCAAACAACTGTAAATGTGGTTGTGGAGTGCCCAACTTCAAATCTAAATTGTAAGTAACCCTTTAGATAGGTCCATTGGAACTTTGAATGATTGCTAAATGGTTTCTGTTTATATCAGGGGTCCCTAACCATGGACCAGTACCAGGCCACGGCACACCAGCAACTGGTCCGCACAAACAAGCAAAGCCCCATCTGCGAGATGCAGGCAGCACACAAAACCACACACCCTCTGGTCCATGGAAAGAAACCTCTCTCCATGGAACCGGTCCCTGGTGCCCAAAAGGTTGGGGACGTCTGGTCTATATAGTAAACCTGGGCAGAGTTGGTGTACTTTGTGTCCCCTCAATCAATAGATCAGTGCAATCTATTGATGTCTAGGAAGTGTGCCTTCTTTGTTGTGGTGTCTGTAATCTGGAATCATTTTCCCCTAGAGATCCACGTGATTCCCATCCCATCCCATCCTGATGATAGTCCAGACAAGAAACATTGATCGGAAACTAACCTAGAACTAAGGAGAAATTTCAGGATCCAATCTGGGTTGGTCACCGGGACCAGAGGTTTTTTCTTCCGAGCTTTCGGACGTGTTGGAGCCCATCTTCAGGGAACTTCTCTCTAGCCTAGAGAGAAGTTCCTTGAAGATGGGCTCCTGCATGAAACTGAAAGCTCAGAAGACTAAACCTCTCGTCCCAGTGACTGACTCAGATTGGATCCTGCAAGATTATCCCAGGACATGTATATTCGCCTTCATTCATAAGAAGAAATTTCCTAACGGTGAGAGCAATCAGCCAATGGAATAGCTTGCCTTCAGAAGTTGTGGGTGCTACATCACTGAAGGCTTTCAAAAAGAGATTGGACAATGATTTGTCTCAAATGATATAGGGTACCCTGCTTGAACAGGGGGTTGGAGGTCCCTTCCAACTCTATTATTCTATGTGCTATGTTCTAAGTCTTTTAAAATGTGGTTGTTCTTGGTTATGTCCATTCTAGTTTATAGTATATGAAGTATGGTTTGGATTTTTGTGATCTTTTCTTTTTTTCTTATTGCTTTTGAAGTTGTAAGCTGCTCGGACTCATTCTGGAGCCAGATGGCCTAACATTAAATAAATGAATCTTGCTTAGTTAAGTCTTCTTCAAGTGGAGTGACTTCATGGCCCTAGCCCTGATATCTCAGCAAATCTTTATATCTAGCCAGTGTCATCTGGGTCCAGAATCCATCCAATACTGGATCTCATTAGTACTTGAAAGGGAGACCTGAAATATCAAAGCTGTTGACCAAATTGGAATGTCTAAAAACATTGCGGCAGAGACAGTAGCAAAATGCATCCATGTTTTACTTCTTTTAAAGAATTTATGTGGGTTTTTTTTTAAAAAAAAGTCTTAAGCCCAATGGAAATGGGTGAATTATGAAACCAGTAATGCATATATACCTGCTGTAAAAGAATTTAGAGCTGAGCTTTGAGAATGAATGAGCTTTTAGAGGGAGAAAATCTGGAGAAAAAAGGAAGTTGTGCAAAAGAAACTCAACATAATAAGAGAGAAACTTTGACAGGCTTTTAAGACTCTGTTATTCTACTTTACTACAATCAAGAGCATTCCTGGAATCCTTTCATGACTGTTTTGTGACCTGCTCCACCTCCAAGAGTTGACATCAGCCTTGAAAGGCTGAAGATTGCCCTGCCCATCGAAACGAAGCATTGTCTTAACGTAATGCTCTTACATTAGAAGTCAATTATATTGGAAGAGGTGGGGAAAATCTTCCTTTCAGATAAAAACAAGTGACCCTCCCTAAGATTCTGGTCTCATGACTAAGATTTTTATTTTTTATTTCATTTGGCGTATGGCAGCTAAAGAAGACATGCAACAGCACTGATAAAACACACTATACATACAAACACAAATATAAACAAGGCATCAGCAAATACATGTACGTAAAATGTGTGGACAATACAATAGGTGAGATAAAATATTAAATTAGGGTAAAACCATGATAAAATTGCCATAATGTGGTGCCATAGAGTCACAATAGGACAGATGTTATAGTGCAATATCTAAAGAAGCTTAACATCTAACTGCTTCTGGTGTGGGTGTGATGAGGTCATCCCAGGTGCCTTGAAATTTCCTGAGGACATCTTCAAATGATATGTGCTATTGTTTGTTCTGCTGCACCACAGTCACACTGGCCATTCCCCACTTAAATAGTTTGGTGCTAGTTCTGGCATGGCCTGTCCTGATTCTATTTGGATGGCTCCATATTTTGGGGGGCAATTGCATTCCTGGGGGGTCGTTTTGTTGGATCTACGTGACTTGTTTGGTTATGGTTATTAACAGTTGCCCATTTTGGTTGACTAAGGATAGTGTATTCTAATGACTAGGATTGGCCTATTCTAATCAAGGAGTGGTTAAAGTGTAGTACTGCAGGATAACTCTGTCCACAGCCTGGTGTTCGATCCTGACTTGCTGAAGGTTGACTCAGTCTTCATTCCTTCCGAGGTCAGTAAAATGAGGACCAAGATTGTTGGGGTCTATATGAAAATAATGCTTCTTCATTGTAAACTGCCCAGAGAGTGCTGTAAAGCACTGTGGGACAGTATACAAGTCTAAATTCTATTACTAATGCTATTATAGTAATTGCACAAAATAACATTTTAAGGGGAAAAGGGAAGGTCAGGCCATGGTTGCTGAATTTTGCAAAACCAAAGAAAACAGTAGTTTGCTCCAAATCTCGAGAGACGAGACGTTTTTGGAGCAACGAGGACTGTAAAATAATGTCTATGCTAAGTCAGCTGACACTGGAGAGGAAGCCAATATCATGGCTCCTTTTTTCCAGCTCCTTTTAATCTCCAGCACATTCGGCCTCTTGAATATTCCTTCTCCATCTAACCAACTGGCCCAGTCTGAGCCAACTCTCCTGCCTGAAGGTCAAGTGCAGCTGGAAAATCTGCCTTGGGCAAGTACCTGGCATCCATCTTCCTTGTCATGTCCACATCTTTTTGACAAGTCATTCACTCTTGGCTGCAGACTTGCTGCCGATATTTCCCTCAAGTTCTCTGAATCCACCAGTGACCACCAGTGCCAGCCTGCTTGGAGGCAGCATTTAGGCATCTATCTTTGCTGTGAGGCACTGCTGGGATGCCTCAAAGCAGCTCTGAGCTCCTTGAAACCTTGATGCATCCCTCCAAGCAAACATCAGCCTGAGGTGTTTGAATGAATCAAGCAGAGACACTGATGGGAGAGAGGAGAAAAATGGGAGGGGGGAGGACAGAGAAGAAATCACTTGGGCAGAGGCTTTGGCGCAACTTGTTAGGCCCCTATGAAAAAGAGGACTTTTGGACAAGCTTCTCTGCACTAATCAGATTGGGCTCTTCAGAGCTATGGCTTTCAAACTTTGAGGCAGGATTCTGGAAATCCTGAAAAAGGAAATCTAATTCATCCCCCCTCCTCCATTTTTTAGTTTTAGGATAGGAAAAACAGGATATGCTGATTATGAAAAGAAAAATTCAGAAAATGTAGCTTGGGTATTGTCAGAAAATATAAGGAAAAGTAAAAGGAGGAAGGGAAAGGGAAGAAGGAAGGGAGATAGAGAGAGTAGAGAGGAAAGAGGAAGGGAGAAATGGGTGGAGGAGGAAAGGAAGGAGAAGGAGGAGGAGGAGAAGGAGGAGGAGGAGGAGGAGAAGAAGAAGAAGAAGAAACACAGTATAGAAACACAAGTTAAGATAGGCAAGAAAATGATAAGTGAGCACTTGTCCAGCCTAGACGAGTTCAAATCACCAGGACCAGATGGATTACACCCCAAGGTTCTCAAGGAACTGGCAGATGTGATCTCAGAACCACTGAACTATATTTTTCAAAGATCTTGGAGCACTGGGGAACTACCAGAGGACTGGAAAAGAGCTGATGTAGTTCCCATNGAAAATGCCACTTATCCATTGTTCTTAGAATTTCATTAACAAAATATTAGCATCTCCCTCCATTGGGCTCCAAAGATTAATTACGGCATATACATTTATAGTAAAGGCCTATATTTAGGATTAAATTTTATAAAGATAGTAAAGGCCTATATTTAGGATTAAATTTTATAAAGATGGCCTTCCTCGTATCTTTGAATAATAAAAAAAAAGATAACAGATGTTGTACAGAAAACCCTTGACTTACAGCTACAATTGGGACCAGAATTTTAATTGCTAAGTAAGGCGGTTATTAAGGGAGTTGTGCCCAATTTCACAACCTTTTTTTGTTGTAAAGATCACTGCAGTTGTTAAATGAATCACATGGTCATTAAGCAAATCCAGCTTCCCTTGTTGACTTTGCTTGTTGGAAGCCAACTGAGAAGGTGGTACGTAACATGGTGATCACACGAGTCTGGAACAGAGTTAGTTTGGAGTCAGGCATTGCTAAACTGATAATAAAATTAAATAATTAAAATAAATTACTGGGATGGTGGACAGTGAAATCCACGAATGTGCCTGCCCTTTTCTTAGACACATTTATTGTATATGGTATTAACATTTTCATGTGGTTATATGATGTATTTTCGAATGGCTTCCCTGGTAGCTGTCCAAGGTCTCCTTATTCCTCTAGCTCAGGGGTAGTCAACCTTGGCTCTTTTATGACTCGTGGACTTCAACTCCCAGAATTCCTGAGCCAGCTAAGCTGGCTCAGGAATTCTGGGAGTTGAAGTCCACGAGTCATAAAAGAGCGAAGGTTGACTACCCCTGCTCTAGCTCCTAATTTCCCTGAAAATAAGACTGGATCTTAATTTTTTTTTTTACTCCAAAAGAGGCATCAGGTCTTATTTTCAGGAGGTGTCTTTTATACTCACCTCTGGCACCGACAGACCCGCCCAGCCAGTCCACTTCTTCTGCAGCTGCATTCCGGCCTGCATTTTGCAGTCAAAGGCCTTTCTGGAAGGCCTCTGCAGCCTTCATAGCTCGGTTCTCTGCTGCAGAGGCCTTCCAGAAAGACCTCTGACTCTGAATTGCAGGCCAGGGGAGGCCGCAGAAGAATTGGATCGGCGAGGAGAGGCCTGGCTGCAAGGTAAGCGGGTGTGGGGCACGTGGGGCAGCTCCACACTCCCGCTCTAGCTTGATTTTTAGGTGTGTGCCTCACCTCAAAACTAGGGCCTATTTTTGGGGTAGGGCTTATATTAGGCCCACCCCCAAAATCAAGCTAGGGCTTATTTTCAGGGTAGGCCTTACTTTCAGGGAAACAGGGGTAGGTAAAACTCGCAAGGTTCTTCTTATTTTCATTTTTGTCACTCTCTCAAACCTGGCTCTGTTTTCCTAGTAAATCCACATAATATATTCTTGAGGCCCTCGCTAAGTCATTCCGCTTTTATCTTCAAAGATTCCTTAACAAACCTGACCTCTCCTTTGCTCTTTCGGTATTTTCATACAAATGTTTGATTTTTGAACTCGCTTTAAACTTGATTTCTTATTCAACGTTAGCTCTGAATCTCGATGTGTTTAAATTTTTGCATTCCTAAGTAGAATCCCGTATTTTCCTTCCATTAGCTTAGTGGGATTGATGTTGTTTTGTTTCTCCTCTAGCCGTTTTTACCCCTGTGTGAGCATGAAGCTTAAAGTCAGTCTGTTGCAAAACCATCTCCCTTTAACAATTTTTATGAAGTGGAGTCCAATTATCATTATCTTCCTTGGGGATCCATTCAATTAAGCACAGCCATGGCAAGTAAATGGTCACAGAGCTGTGTAACTATATTTACATCCGATTAGTGGGAATCAGGTAAGATCGCTTTGAAAACTATTCAGTTGTTTATACACTGCTTTGGTCTGTTTTTCGCTTTCTTATCTCTAATGTCAGAGATAGTTCGGGTGACTCCTCTTTTTCAGTCAAAGAAAGAATAGGCATAACATTTAAGGAGAAATCTCAAAAGGACTTTATACACTGAGGCAATATAGAAAGGAGAAAGCTATTAAATATTGAAGAACAATTTCCAGCAGGGTCTTATTATTATCTATCTACAGGTGGTACTTAAGTTACAATTGTAATGGACCCTGCCCATCATGGTTGTAACTCGTGACAATTGTAAAATGGGTCATATAACTGAACTGGTTTTAGGACCATTTTTTGTGGCAGTTGTAAATTTTTATGGTCATAAAACCATAAAAGCCAGAAACAAATGCTGGATTTCAGCAAAACCATTGTAAAATGCAGTCATATGCAAACAACTGTAAATGTGGTTGTGGAGTGCCCAACTTTAAATCTAAATTGTAAGTAACCCTTTAGATAGGTCCATTGGAACTTTGAATGATTGCTAAATGGTTTCTGTTTATATCAGGGGTCCCCAACCATGGACCAGTACCAGGCCACGGCACACCAGCAACTGGTCCGCACAAACAAGCAAAACCCCATCCGCGAGATGCAGGCAGCACAGAAAACCACACACCCTCTGGTCCGTGAAAAAAAACCTCTCTCCATGGAACCGGTCCCTGGTGCCCAAAAGGTTGGGGACCTCTGGTCTATATAGTAAACCTGGGCAGAGTTGGTGTACTTTGTGTCCCCTCAATCAATAGATCAGTGCAATCTATTGATGTCTAGGAAGTGTGCCTTCTTTGTTGTGATGTCTGTAATCTGGAATCATTTCCCCCTAGAAATCCATGTGATTCCCATCCCATCCCATCCTGATGATAGTCCAGACAAGAAACAATGGTTGGAAACTAACCTAGAACTAAGGAGAAATTTCAGGATCCAATCTGGGTTGGTCACCGGGACCAAAGGTTTTTTCTTCCGAGCTTTCGGACTTGTGTTGGAGCCCATCTTCAGGGAACTTCTCTCTAGCCTAGAGAGAAGTTCCTTGAAGATGGGCTCCTGCATGAAACTGAAAGCTCAGAAGACTAAACCTCTCGTCCCAGTGACTGACTCAGATTGGATCCTGCAAGATTATCCCAGGACACGTATATTCGCCTTCTTTCATAAGAAGAAATTTCCTAACGGTGAGAGCAATCAGCCAATGGAATAGCTTGCCTTCAGAAGTTGTGGGTGCTACATCACTGAAGGCTTTCAAAAAGAGATTGGACAATGATTTGTATCAAATGATATAGGGTCCCCTGCTTGAGCAGGTGGTTGGAGGTCCCTTCCAACTCTATTATTCTATGTGCTATGTTCTAAGTCTTTAAAAATGTGGTTATTCTTGGTTGTGTCCATTCTAGTTTATAGTATATGAAGTGTAGTTTGGATTTATGTGATCTTTTCTTTTTTCTTATTGCTTTTGAAGTTGTAAGCTGCTCGGACTCATTCTGGAGCCAGATGGCCTAAAATTAAATAAACGAATCTTGCTTAGTTAAGTCTTCTTCAAGTGGAGTGACTTCATGGCCCTAGCCCTGATATCTTGGCAAATCTTTATATCTAGCCAGTGTCATCTGGGTCCAGAATCCATCCAATACTGGATCTCATTAGTACTTGAAAGGGAGACCTGAAATATCAAAGCTGTTGACCAAATTGGAATGTCTAAAAACATTGCGGCAGAGACAGTAGCAAAATGCATCCATGTTTTACTTCTTTTAAAGGATTTATGTGGGTTTTTTTTTTAAAAAAAATGTCTTAAGCCCAATGGAAATGGGTGAATTATGAAACCAGTAATGCATATATACCTGCTGTAAAAGAATTTAGAGCTGAGCTTTGAGAATGAATGAGCTTTTAGAGGGAGAAAATCTGGAGAAAAAGGAAGTTGTGCAAAAGAAACTCAACATAATAAGAGAGAAACTTTGACAGGCTTTTAAGACTCTGTTATTCTACTTTACTACAATCAAGAGCATTCCTGGAATTCTTTCATGACTGTTTTGTGAACTGCTCCACCTCCAAGAGCTGACATCAGCCTTGAAAGGCTGAAGATTGCCCTGCCCATTGAAACGAAGCATTGTCTTAACATAATGCTCTTACATTAGAAATCAATTATATTGGAAGAGGTGGGGGGAATCTTCCTTTCAGATAAAAACAAGTGACCCTCCCTAAGATCTGTGGCTTCTGGTCTCACGACTAAGATTTTTATTTTTTATTTCATTTAGCATATGTCAGCTAAAGAAGACATGCAACAGCACTGATAAAACACACTATACATACAAACACAAATATAAACAAGGCATCAGCAAATACATGTACGTAAAATGTGTGGACAATACAATAGGTGAGATAAAATATTAAATTAGAGTAAAACCATGATAAAATTGCCATAATGTGGTGCCGTAGAGTCACAATAGGACAGATGTTATAGTGCAATATCTAAAGAAGCTTAACATCTAACTGCTTCTGGTGTGGCTGTGATGAGGTCATCCCAGGTGCCTTGAAATTTCCTGAGAAGACATCTTCAAATAATATGTGTTATTGTTTGTTCTGGTGCACCACAGTCACACTGGCCATTCCCCACTTAAATAGTTTGGTCCTAGTTCTGGCATGGCCTGTCCTGTTTCTATTTGGATGGCTCCATATTTTGGGGGGCAATTGCATTCCTGGGGGACATTTTGTTGGATCTACATGATTTGTTTGGTTATGGTTATTAAAAGTTGCCCATTTTGGTTGACTAAGGATAGTGTATTCTAATGACTAGGATTAGCCTATTCTAATCAAGGAGTGGTTAAAGTGTAATACTGCAGGCTAACTCTGTCCACAGCCTGGTGTTCGATCCTGACTTGCTGAAGGTTGACTCAGTCTTCATTCCTTCCGAGGTCGCTAAAATGAGGACCAAGATTGTTGGGGTCTATATGAAAATAATGCTTCTTCATTGTAAACTGCCCAGAGAGTGCTGTAAAGCACTGTGGGACAGTATACAAGTCTAAATTCTATTACTATTGCTATTATAGTAATTGCACAAAATAACATTTTAAGGGGAAAAGGGAAGGTCAGGCCATGGTTGCTGAATTTTGCAAAACCAAAGAAAACAGTAGTTTGCTCCAAATCTCGAGAGACGAGAAGTTTTTGGAGCAACAAGGACTGTAAAATAATGTCTATGCTAAGTCAGCTGACACTGGAGAGGAAGCCAATATCATGGCTCCTTTTTTCCAGCTCCTTTTAATCTCCAGCACATTCGGCCTCTTGAATATTCCTTCTCCATCTAACCAACTGGCCCAGTCTGAGCCAACTCTCCTGCCTGAAGGTCAAGTGCAGCTGGAAAATCTGCCTTGGGCAAGTACCTGGCATCCATCTTCCTTGTCATGTCCACATCTTTTTGACAAGTCATTCACTCTTGGCTGCAGACTTGCTGCCGATATTTCCCTCAAGTTCTCTGAATCCACCAGTGACCACCAGTGCCAGCCTGCTTGGAGGCAGCATTTAGGCATCTATCTTTGCTGTAAGGCACTGCTGGGATGCCTCAAAGCAGCTCTGAGCTCCTTGAAACCTTGATGCATCCCTCCAAGCAAACATCAGCCTGAGGTGTTTGAATGAATCAAGCAGAGACACTGATGGGAGAGAGGAGAAAAATGGGAGGGGGGGGGGAGGACAGAGAAGAAATCACTTGGGCAGAGGCTTTGACACAACTTGTTAGGCCCCTATGAAAAAGAGGACTTTTGGACAAGCTTCTCTGCACTAATCAGATTGGGCTCTTTAGAGTCTTCTTTCAAACTTTGAGGCAGGATTCTGGAAATCCTGAAAAAGGAAACCTAATTCCTTCCCTCGCCCTCCATTTTTTAGTTTTAGGATAGGAAAAACAGGATATGCTGATTATGAAAAGTAAAATTCAGAAAATGTAGCTTGGGTATTGTCAGAAAATGTAAGGAAAAGTAAAAGGAGGAAGGGAAAGGGAAGAAGGAAGGGAGATAGAGAGAGTAGAGAGGAAAGAGGAAGGGAGAAATGGGTGGAGGAGGAAAGGAAGGAGAAGGAGGAGGAGGAGGAGGAGGAGGAGGAGGAGGAGGAGGAGGAGGAGAAGAAGAAGAAGAAGAAGAAGAAGAAGAAGAAGAAGAAGAAGAAGAAGAAGAAGAAGAAGAAGAAGAAGAAGAAGAAGAAGAAGAAGAAGAAGAAGAAGAAGAAGAAGAAGAAGAAGAAGAAGAAATGGACATATGTTTATCAGATCAAAAGGCAAAAAAAAAGACTAGGGGATAGATAACAGAAGAAAAACAGGAAAAATGAAGAAATTGTTTCGCATCTATTGCTATTCCTCTACTAAATTGTTTGCTCCATCATTCTGCAACACCAAAGTACAGTTAAAATTCACAGATGTAGGTCAGCTTTTTGTTCAGGCTTTACTGTTTGAGTAAAAAGAATAAATACTTAATTGGCAGACATTCCTAATTTAAAAGAGCATATGCAGCCTGCCATATGCTCCTAATCTTCAAATAGCCCACAATCCCTACTCAGACTTTTTTGAAGCACCTTAAGCATATGCTGGACTTTGGGCAAGGAGGGAGGGTTGAAGACCACAGGGAGCTCAGTTATTATCTATTTTTTTTATTTGACCTTTCTTGCTTTTTTCAAGGAAACAAAAACTTAAAAGACGATAAAACATAGTAAAGAAAATCAGAAAAGAACAACAACCAAACAAAAAAGCAAACGAACATATATGACACATTTGCTTAAGGAAACATTGGAATTTAAAATATCCTTATTTGAGACTACTCTTTAACAAGACACCTTGTACAGACCAAGTTAATCTACTTTAGAGAGGAAAAAAATACAGATAGTCCTCGACTTACCACAACAAATAAGCCCAAAATGTCTGTTAATAAGCAAGACAGTTTTTTAATGAGTTTTGCCACATTTGACAATCTTTCTTGTCACAATTGTTAAGTGAATCACTGCAGTTGTTAAGTTAGTAACATGATTGTTAAGTGAATCTAGCTTCCCATTTGACTTTGTTTGTTAGAAGGTTGCAAAAGGTGATCACGTGATTCCAGGACATTGCAATGGTCATAAATATGATCCAGTTGCCAAGTCTCCAAAGTTTGATCACATGACCATGGTCAGGGATAGGCAACCTTGGCTCTTTTATGACTCGGGGACTTCAACTCCCAGAATTCCTGAGCCAGCCTTGCTGAGGGGAAAGGGAGAGGTTTCCAAGCTGAGCCATGCTGGCTCAGGAATTCTGGGAGTCATAAAAGAGCCAAGGTTGCCTACCCCTGACCATGGGGAATGCTCCAATTGTCGTAGGTGTGAATAACAATTATAAATCACTTTTTTCAGTGCTGTTGTAACTTCGAACAATCACTAAATGAATGATTGTAAGTCAAGGACTAGCTGTAGCTATGAAGTGGGGACTACTTGTTAACCAAATAAGTTGATCCCTTACCTCACGATCGAGTCCTGCGGCAACTGTCACTATATCTCCAGTCTCGCTGTTAATGGTAAACATATTTTGGGATGGACTTTGTGGAGTCTGAGTCACAATGCGGTACCTCACCATCCCATTTGCTGTGGTGCTGTCATCGGCATCGTTGGCCGTCACTGTCATCACATAGGTTCCTTCACACAAAGTAGAAATGACAACAGGATCAATCAAATGCTCCTCAAGAATGGGAGAGAGATTGATAGAATCCAACTCCTAGAGACCAGTGGATGAATCTCCTGGGTCATCTTGTCCAGTCTTACCCAATCTGATGCCTTCCAGCTTTTTAATTCTCTTCACTCCCAAATTACATGACTATCTATTGATCGTACTGGCCATGAGCAGCATGGTGGACTAGTGATAAAGACGCTCACTTCCCATTGGGAAAGTTGAGAGTTCAATCCGAGGTCGCAGCAGATATTTCTCGCCTAGAGTGAAAGAAAAAAATCTGCTGTGAACTCCTTGTGGTGTCAGGAAGGGCAGTAAACGCTCAGCTCCATCCAATCGCCCTGACTCTACCCCAAATTAAGAGATTACAGGGTCATAAAAAGGGAGTTTTTGATCATATTGGCTACGAATTATGGTTCACAGCTGGAGGGCATCCATATGGGGAAGGCAGAAGATGAAGGAGGTCTCCAGGTAATTTTTTATTTTCTTAAAGTTGAGGAGAATTTTGGTGACATTAAGGGGAGGACATAATAGGGAAAAAAAATTTACTTTGAGAACCATAAGGAACCCAAAAGTCAGACATCAACTCCCCGAAGTTGCCCTTCAAGCTCTGAGAAAATTGGACGAAGCTTGTCACTGGAAATCATCTAATGAGATGAAGTCCTACAAAAATTCTTGTGATGTCTTTATTAAGTAGAGTCCCCATCTACTTTTGACTGAAGTCTAATATTGACTAGCAGGGATTCCACATCTTCCTCTGATGATGCCACTGAAAAGATTTACCATGGGGCAGAGACGTTGTAGGGCACAATGCAACTGCCTCAAGTGACAGCATAAGAACCAAACTGCAGCTGTATTTTTCAACAAGAAAAGAGGTTGTCAGGAAACAACAACAACAGCAACCCATAAGGTGCACACAGATAGGCTACCTTCTTCTTTCCAAAGCAGTGAACTACTATCTTGTCAACCTACATTTGTTCCTGAAGCTGGCAAGGAATGGAGTTCCCACAGAATTCTCGCACTTGTTCGGCTTGACAAGTTTCAGCTTGTCTAAAGTAATGTGGTGGAAATAATACAGTGTTGCCTATAGAAGATGTAAAGACTCAGGTTCAAAAGCAGGTGTGTGGGGGAGGCGAGCATTAGCATTGTCAATTTCCTAAAGGAAAGGCAGGATAAAAATGTAGTAATCCATAATGAAAATCAGCCCCAAACTGGGACCAAGAGTCTGTCAAATTGTCACACCTGCCCGACTTAATTTCTTAGGAAAGAAAGACCCTCACCTCCATTTGTGAGAAAAGTATACTTTTACTAAAGACCAAGTGGTTACAGTACAGCAAAGCCAGAACTAATGTTTGTGTTCCCTAGTTAACTTTCCATTTCCTGTTCCTCCTCCATGCTATCTCTTTATTGTCCAGTTACATTCAAAGGATTTGTTTTGCTAGTGGTCCCTGCATTGGCAGGCTTGATGGTGAGATGTTGCACTTCCATTCCCAGGCCTCTGGCCTTAGGGCGATGAGTGTTAGTGAAGAGGTGTTTTAGTCTTTCTATTTCCCTTTTTTTTGCTTTTTGCTTTAAATGTTATGTAGATGTTGTTTATCTATGCGTGCTTGTTAATGGCTGTTAATAATAGCCATTGATAGGCTGATCCTTTATTAATCTGTCCAGTCCCTCTCTAAACCCATCTAAATATGGTTGCTGTTACAATTCCTGGCAGTGAACTGCACACCTTCAGTATACCCCATGTGAAAAGCATTTCCTTCTTTTGGTCCTAAATTTTGTGGCGTATACTTTCGATGGATGACCTTGACTTCTTGCACTGTGATACACAGTTGGCTATTCCCCAATACTAGCTATATACATTTTAGAAAAAAGAATTAATTTTGCAAGTCCCCCTCCAGAAGATAAGAAATTCTGTTGCAGGGCTGAGAAAAGTCGGATTACAGCTCTTCTTAAAAAACGATCACCCACAGCTACACCACGTTGCTTCTGATCAAATGACTGATGCAGAGTTCTCTGTTCCTTTGGTAAGCCGCTTTTGTGACCTCAAATAATCTGGACATAGAAAGTAATTAAAGGTTGATTTTTAAAAAAAAAGAAAAAAAGAATAGTGAATGGTTATTCTGGGGATTAAGATGAAAGTGCCATTCATAAATGGTAGGATCAAAGAGTTGGAATTGACATTGAAGTACAGGTTCCCTTAGATCAGAGGTATCAAGCCCGAATGCAATGTGGGCCATATGGTGACCTATCAGGAGTTTTTCACTTTTGCGGTGCTGGGGTGGGTGTGGCCTGCGCGGGCTGGATGCAGCCCACGGGTTGCGAGTTTGACATACCTGCCTTAGACCATGCCTAACAGGTGACCATCCTGAGAATCAGAGGAATAAAATGAGACTGTGGTTTTTTTTCCCAGGCAAAATTGTTCCGTGCTCTGACTTGCCAGCTACCAATTTGTGATGTTGCTTGCTTGCCTGGCCTTTCCAACAAAGCTATTAGGACTTGGTTCCTAATCAGATTTCGTAGTACTGTGCTAAAATTTGTCTGGCAAATTTAGCTATTTTCTTATTGCTGGAGTGCCTGAGAGCTTTTAAATCATTTGCCCTGTTTTTAACAGTTGCTATTTCTTGAGCTGACTTTTATTATTGGAGGTGGAGGAGAATGTACAGGTAGTCCTTGACTTATCACCATTCATTTAGCAACTTAAATTAAAAGCAAGGACACGTGTGGGAGGGCAGGGGAAGAATAGGGAGATGTGTGCTGTTTCCCCATTGGGGTCCCAGACCAATTGGCAGATCCAGGTCTTTAGGCTCTTAGGAAAGGATAGGAGGGTTGGAGCCAACCTCACATTGGGGGGGGGGATGGAGAAGATGTTTCCAGAGAGATTTATACCAGGGGTCTGCAAACTTGGCCACTTTAAGACTTGCAGACTTCAATTCCCAACTGGCTAAGGAATTCTGGGAATTGAAGTCCACAAGTCTTAAAGTGGCCAAGTTTGAGGACCCCTGACTTATACTGTTCCCACCATTTTGTCTTCTACAAATGGCTGAAGACCTGTTTTTTCTTTTTCTTTTTTTGGCTAGGCTTTGGATTAGGTGGCGATTGGTGCCCTTTTTTTTTTTTTTTTGATGTTTGATCTTTTTCATTCTGTTTCATCCGTCTGACTATGGCACTGGGCTAAACAGGGTGGCTAAGCCACAGAACCTTCACTAAATTTATTACAGACATGTCACATTAAGAATGGTTTTTAATAAAGGAGAATACATGTTGTTCAGGGTTGGAATGAGAGGTCCTTGGTGCTCTCTGAGCTTAATAATAATAATAATAATAATAATAATAATAATAATAATAATAATAATAATAATAATAATAATAATAATAATAATAATAATAATAATAATAATAA
>NW_015387448.1:201996-205017 GCF_001527695.2 Protobothrops mucrosquamatus | reverse complement strand
GCCTTGGAGAATAGCTTGACTCCCTCTTCTTTGTGGCAGCCCCTGAGATATTGGAACACTGCTATCATGTCCCCCCTCGTCCTTCTCTTCATTAAACTAGACACACCCAGTTCCAGCAACCGTTCCTTATATGTTTTAGCCTCCAGTCCCCTAATCATCTTTGTTGCTCTTCTCTGTACTCTTTCTAGAGTCTCAGCATCTTTTTTACATCGTGGTGACCAAAACTGGATGCAGTATTCCAAGTGTGGCCTTACTAAGGCATTGTATCATTACCCAAACTAGGTAACATCATCCGTGCCAGTTCTGATGTTCCCAAACTAGCACTGATGATGTTATCTAATTTGGGTGATGAAAAGTCTGCGAGAAAACAACCGAGCTCAGAGAGCACCAAGGACCCCTCAGCTATGCCCCAATATTTTCATTTTTATGGCTGCATTAGAATATCCATTATACCAACTTACATTAAAGCAAGATTGATGCTCATTAGTTAGACTTAAAATGCATAAAATGGGGAGGTAATGAGGCATTTACCAAGAGGCCATTCCTCCTCCCCCCCCCAAAAAAATCCTTCCACTTTGCAATTTTTGCCTTCCAGTCACGTTTTCCCAACAAGTCACCTTTCCCAACAACAGTTTGTCTAGTCCTGTGATTTAAACGCAAGACAATGATAATTATTTTGTACTGACCTGTGCCTTACGCTTTGTGTTTATAAACTGTTATTATTGCCATACCATTAAAGCTTTGTTAACCTTTTCGGTCTAATTTTCAAACTACATCATAGTTAATTTAATTATCTCTCCCTCCCCAGAAAAAAAAATGCAACTCATTATAGGAAGATATGTAGCAGTAGCCATATTATATTAGCTCTCCATTAACCTGAGTTAATTATAGCCTTGCGCTAACTTTTTCCTTCCAGCCATTTTCCTGGGGAAGATGTGATATTTTGCAGATTGTATGCTACACACATTGTTAATTGAGGAGAAAAGACAAAAGTTTAGTTATGGGGAAGACTTTCAGAACAGAGAAGCAGATAAAACAAGATAAACTGTCCAATTCTGACATCCCTCTGCCATTGTGAACCAGATCTAACCCTCCTTCCAATGTTGAATAAACTCATAATAGCTTATGACCTGTTCTCTCATCTATCACTTTCCTTTTTCTCCATGTTTCCACAGTTTTCATAAATGTACTGTTTGTGGGTTGAGGAGAGGGAGTCAAGAGTTGTTTCTAATTTTTTTTCAGGATCTTCAATAGAGATTTCAGAGTAAACTAAGAGCTATATGCTAGATATAGCTGGGTAAAGATTGCTCTGTGTTATTTCTCTTCAATTACTGAACACAATGAGTAAAAACCTGCAGGGTTTCCAGTGGCCTTGCACATTCCAAGCATATTCAGAAGCCCTTGCACAGAAAATAAAATTACCTACAGTATATGTGTATTAAGCATCCACCCCAATTGAAAATCGCTCTTTTCAGTCTGAGAGGAACTGATAACATTGATGAAATTTAAAATTGAATATCAAACTAACAGGCCTGGTTGGCTATTTAAGTCCTCTAAATAAATATTTTTCAGGCTCTGGATAAATAGAATGACGAAGTTTATATATATCCATAAGCCTATCTTATGAACATAATGTTAGGGAGTGAAGAAATGAAATTCATTTTCTTCTTCCCATACAAAAACAGTCCAGATATTTGTATAAACCCTTTAGCTGTCTTGTAGCCAAAATGCCAGAATGTACATTGCACGCTTGAGACTGGTTTCCAGGTTTGTATTCTTTTAAAAGGTTTTCTAAAGGAAATTGCCTTTTGCACAATTCCCAGACAGCCTGTTCATATACCCTTATATCATCACCATTATGTTTATACTCTTTCTTAAGTATCATAACACAACACACCTGAAGGACACTAAACTGACAAATGCTGGTTTTGACCTTCAGGTTGACATGGACTATTTGTGAGAATAATACTTGATCTCCTATAGGGTTTCCTGCCTGAGCAGGGGGTTGGACTAGAAGACCTCCAGGGTCCCTTCCAACTCTGTTATTCTATTCTATTCTATTCTATTCTATTCTATTCTATTCCATTCCATTCCATTCCGTTATTATTCTGTTCTGTTCTGTTCTATTCCATTCCATTATTATTCTATTCTATTCTATTCTATTCTATTCTATTCTATTCTATTCTATTCTATTCTATTCCATATTTTCTATTCTATTCTATTCTATTCTATTCTATTCTATTCTATTCTATTCTATTCTATTCTATTCTATTCTATTCTATTCTATTCCGTTACTGTTCTGTTCTGTTCTGTTGTTCTGTTCTATTCCATTCCATTCCATTCCATTATTCTCTTCTCTTCTCTTCTCTTCTCTTCTCTTCTCTTCTCTTCTCTTCTCTTCTCTTCTCTTCTATTCTATTCTATTCTATTCTATTCTATTCTATTCTTTCTATTGATCATGGTAAACAGCGCTTGGTTCCTTTGTGGACTTATCCACGAAACCTCCAGATGGAACTGACATGACTGAAATTAGACTCTCTGGAGATATGTGGACATTGGCATTAGAGTTAGTTGAAAAAAAAAAAAGGAAATATCCTGAAATGGGGCCATCAGCTGATAACTCCGTGGACAAAAATAACTTGTTTTTGATTTCCTGGTTGCTAATCCCACAGCAAACCCCAAAAGACACATGGGAAGCATCTGTCACAAATGGAAGATGGTAGCAGGCCCTCACTTAGCTATTTAACAATTCATTTCTAAATATGTTAATAAGATGTGCTGATCTCCTTATGAAGTGCTTATGACCAGATCCCACATCACAGATAATCCATGAAACAGTAAAGACCTCTGCTCAGGATGATTATAAGAATATGCCCATGTAATCATATTATTTATTTAACAGAATAACAGAATTGAAAGGGATGTTGGAGGCCTTCTAATCCAATCCCCTGCTCAGGTAGGAAAACCTATACCATTTCAGAGAAATTGTTGTCCAATCTCTTCTTTAAAACGTCCCGTGTT
>NW_015387448.1:198372-201155 GCF_001527695.2 Protobothrops mucrosquamatus | reverse complement strand
ATAATCCATGAAACAGTAAAGACCTCTGCTCAGGATGATTATAAGAATATGCCCATGTAATCATATTATTTATTTAACAGAATAACAGAATTGAAAGGGATGTTGGAGGCCTTCTAATCCAATCCCCTGCTCAGGTAGGAAAACCTATACCATTTCAGAGAAATTGTTGTCCAATCTCTTCTTTAAAACGTCCCGTGTTGGAGCACCCACAACTTCTGGAAGCAAGTTGTTCCACTGATTACTGTCAGGAAATTTCTCCTTAGTAGTTGCTTCTCTCCTTGCTTAGTTTCCATCCATTGCTTCTTGTCCTGCCTTCATGTCCTTTGTATGTGTGTTTGTACCCTGCCTTTATTATTTTTATAAATAATTCAAGGCAGAGAACATATCCAACACACCTTCCTCCTAGTGTCCCTAGAACAACAAGGCTGTGAGATAAGTTGGGCTGAGAGACAATGACTAGGCCAAAGTCTAAGTCATGACTAAGGTGGCACTAGAACTCACAACCTTCTGCTTTCTAGCCTGGTGCCTTAACCACTAAACCAGAGGTGTCAAACTGGTGGCCTGTGGGTCAGATATATCACGTGCAGGCCACGCCCACCCCAGCTCCGCAAAGGCAAAAAATGTCGTGATAAGTCACAATGCGATTGAGTTTGACACCCGTGCACTGGACCAAACTGGTTCTCATTTTTCCTGGCAATAATATGGAAGTAATTTATTACTGCCTTCTTTGATCTTTATTTGATTTCCTAGTCTAGCCTACAGCCCTGTTGCTTCCTAGTGATCAACCATCAAAATAATAGCCAAGCCTGACCTTGCTTAGCTTCTGTGAGATCAGCCAAGGTGATCCAGATGCTGCCACTGATTGTGGCCTGTAATCAATAGAGCACATCCGTTTACACAAAAAAGTGTTGTCATCTTTTTGACATGGCTTTTTATTGAAATTCAGCTGGTGTGCTCCATGACCTTTTCAGAAGCTAACCTAATTAATAAAGGAAGTTGACTCGTAATTGCTAGATGTGCTGGATCCTCAACCTCTGGAGAGCTACATGGAGAGACACCTTAGTGAGGAAAACAGAACAAGCCAGCCCGAAGAAATGTCATGCAGAGTGCAGGAGGACTCCCATTGTGAATGATTGAAGCATTATGTTAAGAGAATTAAGCACTTGATTAAGAAAACAAATAGGCCATTTTGTACAGACATTAGAAGGGATTTGATCATCGCTTTGGGGAAGGGAAAAGAGAAAAGGGAGTGGAGGAGATTGCATTTTGTTCTTTGAGAGTGAAGATTTGCAAATGGCTAAAAAAACTGCAAGCATTGAAGGAAAAGTATCATAGCGTGAGAAACCATTGCAGCAAAACTGGCTTATCGGATGCAGAACAGGATTCTCAACCACTTGTTTGTCTTTTCTCTTTTATAGTCAATGATTATAACGGCACTGCAAAAAATGGCTTGCAACTGGTCCTTGCATTTATGACTGCTGTAGCATCCCTATGGTCAAGCGGTCACAATTTGGGCAATTGGCAGTCAGCGTCTATTTTACGACAGATGCAGCATCCTGGAGTCCTGTGATTGCCATTTGTGATCATCCTAGCTAGCTTTTGACAAACAAAGTCAATGAGGGAAGCCAGATTCACTTAACCACCACATAATTCATTTAACATCTGTGGCGAATCATTTAACAACCATTGCAAAAAAGGTCATAAAATCAGGAGTCCTTGGTGCTCTCTGAGTTCGGCTGTTTTCTTTCAGACGTTTCATTACCCAAACTAGGTAACACCATCAGTGCTAGTCCATCCACTAGCACTGATAATAATAATAATAATAATAATAATAATAATAATAATAATAATAATAATAATAATAATAATAATAATAAAGTTGGAAGGGACCTTGGAGGTCATCTAGTCCAACCCCCTGCTCAGGCAGGAAACCCTACACCATTTCAGACAAATGGCTGTCCAATCTCTTCTTAAAAACTTCCAGTGTTGGCGCATTCACCACTTCTGGAGGCAGGTTGTTCCATTGGTTAATTGTTCTAACTGTCAGGAAGTTTCTCCTTAGTTCTAGGTTGCTTCTCTCCTTGATCAGTTTCCACCCATTGCTTCTCGTCCTGCCTTCAGGTGCCTTGGAGAATAGCTTGACTTCCTCTTCTTTGTGGCAGCCCCTGAGATATTGGAACACTGCTATCATGTCCCCCCTCATCCTTCTCTTCGTTAAACTAGACATACCCAGTTCCAGCAGCCGTTCCTTATATGTTTTAGCCTCCAGTCCCCTAATCATCTTTGTTGCTCTTCTCTGTACTCTTTCTAGAGTCTCAACATCTTTTTTACATCGTGGTGACCAAAACTAGATGCAGTATTCCAAGTGTGGCCTTACCAAGGCATTGTAGAGTGGTATTAATACTTCACGTGATCTTGATTCTATCCCTCTGTTAATGCAGCCCAGCACTGTGTTGGCCTTTTTGGCAGCTGCAGCACACTGCTGGCTCATATTTAAGTGATTGTCCACTAGGACTCCGAGGTCCCTCTCACAGTTACTACTATTGAGCAAGGTACTCCCTATACTATACCTGTACATTTGGGGTTTTTTGCCTAAATGTAGAACCTTGCTTTTTTCACCATTGAATTTCATTTTGTTAGATAGTGCCCAGTGATGATGTTACCTAGTCTGGGTAATGAAACATCTTCAAGAAAACAACCCAGCTCAGTGAGCACCAAGGACCCCTCATATCAATCCTGAACTGCAAATATTCTTCTTTATGGAGTCATAAAACCGGGTATGA
>NW_015387448.1:194798-198023 GCF_001527695.2 Protobothrops mucrosquamatus | reverse complement strand
TTTTTTGCCTAAATGTAGAACCTTGCTTTTTTCACCATTGAATTTCATTTTGTTAGATAGTGCCCAGTGATGATGTTACCTAGTCTGGGTAATGAAACATCTTCAAGAAAACAACCCAGCTCAGTGAGCACCAAGGACCCCTCATATCAATCCTGAACTGCAAATATTCTTCTTTATGGAGTCATAAAACCGGGTATGACTTACTTAATAACCTCCTTGCTTGACAACAGGAATTTTTGGTCTCAATTATGGCTGCAAATCAAGGACTACTTGTATAGGAAACTGATGTAACCAAGGTGTGAGGCTTCTGGGCCAAAACCCTGGGTGCAGAATAAGTCTCCAGGTGCAAGGATAAAGTAAACAAAAATACAAATAAATGGTTGGCAATCTTTCTAGTTTGGGTGCTATTGGGTGAAGTCCCGATTAACTTCTCTTCCTGACAAGGCTACAAATGGTGATCACATGACATCATAGGTACATGCCAGTTGTCAAGCGTTTTAATTTTGATCATGTGACCTTGAGAATGCTGCAATGGTTATAAATGTGAAAATCGGTCATAAGTTATTTTTTTCAATGCAGTTGTAACCTAAATGGTCACTAAACGAATGGTTACAAATAGAGGACTCCTTTCAAATGGAGGTTTAGTACTTATTTTTGAATATATTTCAATATTTATTTCAATGATCATTTTAAAAAATTAGCTTTTTTAAATAGAGCCTCAATGAAAGTCAAAATAAGCAGAAGGAGTGGAAAGGCTGAAATGATTTTTTTTGAAAGAAATCATTTTTCAACAAAGGTTGAAGCTCACTCCACCTTTAACTTATAACTTATTCCATCTTGATTTTTTTTTTAAACTTGGCCCCAATTGTATTGATGTATTGCATTTTTTAAAATATGTTTTTTATGCCCTTACTTATAAATCTCCCAGAGTCATTCTCGGAATGAGATGGACAATATCTAAATTTGTTATGTAAAAATAAATAAATAAATCATCATGAAGTGTGTGGGTTTTTTTTTCTTTTTCCTTTTTGTCCTGTCCAACCTTCAATGGGAATATTTCTCTCCTCATGCAGTTGGACAAGCAATGCAACCTGCAACTGACAATTGTGTTGTTAGAGAAGACAGGTTGATACATCGTTGTCAGGTCTTTGTATCCATCATGCCGGAGAATGAGGAGGTCCAAATTGATCTATGCTATCAGTAGCCAGCAGTGTCCTTCTGCTTTTGACATAGGACAAATAAGTCTCTATGGAAAATAAATAAATAAAAGAATACGAACGTTCAGGACACCTTTCACTTACCCTGGATAATCTATTGTTGATTTTGAAAATTACCTGCCTTCAGAAGAGCAGAATTAACATGTGAATTGTCGTACTTGACAGCAATAACTAAATTTATTTCTGTTTGATAGGATGTACAATACCTGTGTTTTCCCCAAAATAAAACCGAGTCTTATATTAATTTTTGTTCCAAAAGACGCATTAGGGCAGTGGTGGCGAACCTATGGCACGGGTGCCAGAGGCGACACTCGGAGGTCTCTCTGTGGGCACACATGCCATTGCCCCAGCCTTGCCTCCACCCGTGACCCCCTCCTCACCAGAAGCCTCCCTGGAGGAGAGTCGCCCTTGAGCATGGCCCACGCGGAGCAGCGCAGCCAAGGACATGGCAGCCAGGCAGCGTAGACAAGACTGCCCTCATGCCCCAACGCGCACAGTTGAGGACTGCTTGCATCCAACTCTTCCGCAATCTGCGAGTTTCTCATTTTCATTGCCTTTTTTTTACCCCTGTAATTTTGACAACTCACTCGAGCAGTTCTCATGCCTGTCTTTTTATTACCACGACTGTACGTGGCGAGACGTGGAGTGTTTTCTTCATTAAGTGCACAATCAGGTAAAAATGAACGTCCCTTTTTCTTCCTCCTGACAGTAAAACTGAAATCTTGCATCTTTGCGCTGGGCTATGTAGAAATGCAAGGCTCTATGCCTTAAAGGATTAATTTCCACAAACCTTTAAATTGCGGCTTAATTTGAAAACTAATTCAGGTCCATAATTGGCTTTCTGTTCAAATCACTGAGGCTAAAAGATTTAAATTCTTAATATCCAGATGACTTTCAAGTATTTCGCCCCCCATCTGTGCATTAGTCCGCAGTTTTAATCTCTCAGGGGGATCTCTGCTGGCAGAGAAATTAAATAAATAAATAAGCAGCAGGAGAACTAATAGAATAATCAACTTTTGGGGTCCCTCCCTCCTTCCAAATCCCTGCTATTCTGCAGAATATTTCTCCGGTTTAATGCGCGACATGTAGATCTCACTCCCAGCTATTTAATTTTTTAAAAGGGACATCAATAAGCAGAACTGTACCAAGGAGGAGAGAGAACTAACACAGTCAGAAAAGGCAGGGGATTTTAATTACAACATTCTTCACTTAAGCAATAACGGTAGCGTGGCTTCTCTGCTTTGGAGGTGTGCCCTTAGTACTTAAGAGCTTTTCGCAATGCCATTTTTCAAAAGAAGGAAATCAGAGTTAATTCCTCAAGTTCATTTTGTCCGAAAGTATCTGCTAAAAAGAGATCTATTCCTCAGCCAGGTTTTGAAAAGAACCAAGGCTATAAATTCACTCCTTTGATTCTTTATACCAGGGGTCCCCAACCAGCCCCCGGTCCGTGGATCGGCACCGGTCCTCAGCATACCAACAAGCGGGCCGCACAAACAAGCAAAGCTCCATCCTTGGGATGCAGGCAGTATTCAAAACCACATCCCATCTGGTCCACGGAAAAATCTTTCTCCATGGCACTGGTCCCTGGTGCCCAAAAGGTTAAGGATCTCTGCTTTATAGGATTCAATCCAGACTACAATAAAGGAAAAGTTCTCAACTGACAACCATTTGTTTAGTGACTGTTCAAAGTTACTACGGCACTGAAAAAGTGACTTATGACCGTTTCTCACACTTATGACTGTTGCAGCATCCCCATGGCCATGCGATCAAAATTCAGGCACTTGTCAACTGGCATGGATTTATGCATGGATAATATGAGCCAGCAGTGTGCTGCAGCTGCCAAAAAGGCCAACACAGTGCTAGGCTGCATTAACAGAGGGATAGAATCAAGATCACGTGAAGTGTTAATACCACTTTACAATGCCTTGGTAAGGCCACACTTGGAATACTGCATCCAGTTTTGGTCACCGCGATGTAAAAAAGATGTTGAGACTTTAGAAAGAGTACA
>NW_015387448.1:182420-193528 GCF_001527695.2 Protobothrops mucrosquamatus | reverse complement strand
TATTATTATTATTATTATTATTATTATTATTATTATTATTATTATTATTATTATTATTATGACGGTTGCAGTGTCCCGGAGTCATGTGATCACCATTTGTAATCTTCCCAGCCGGACTTCCAACAAGCCAAGTCAATGGGAGAAGCCAAAGTCGCTTAATGACCTTACGATTCACTTAACAACTGCAATGATTCGCTTAGCAACTTTGGCAAAAGAAAACGTTTGTAAAATGGGGCAAAACTCACTTAACAACTGCTTTAGTTAGCAACGGAGATTTGGGCTCAATTGTGATTGTAAGTCGAGAATTACCTGTACATTGTTTCTATTCAGTTGGGTCCCTGCAGGAAGTTAAATCAGGTAAGATGGCAGCTATGGTATCACAATCAGAGGCGTATCGCTTTGGATGTGCAGGCAGCATCCAAATATTTACAAAAGGGGTGAAGCTTGGATCATAAACACACACACACACACACACACACTAACCTTAATCAAACCCCCATGTGATACACTTTAAAAAGTGGTAGTGCTTTGATTGTCCCAAAGATTCTTTCTTTTTAAATGTCAACTGTACTTTCTTGTTTTGTTTGAAAACATTTTGCTTCTCATCCAAAAAGCTTCTTCGGTTCTGACTGAAGGGTGGAGAATGGAAGGATTTATATTCCTTGTAGTCATCTGGTCGTTAGTACTCTTTTTAAGAATCATTGAGCCCACTGTGAGGTTTATCTGTGCCCTCTAGATATTAAGAAATTCCAGTTGTCTTTTGAAAGAAAGCAGCCTTGGGATAACCATGACCTGAATGACTGAGAATCTCCATAGACACACAGTGCTTTGATTCTGTGAACATGGCTGCCATGTAAACTTTTTTGGACTTTCCACAAGGCCACTTCTGCTCCCATTTTTAATTTTTTGCATAGTTCAAACAATTTTGAAGGAGTCGGGTACTAATTAAAAAGACCCCTTAAGTTATTTCTCCTCAGAGCTGTTAAGTCTGGAACACAGATGTTGATGTTACTTGATCTCTAGCTTCTGTGTTGTCCTGTTTATTTATTTTCTATTTATTCCACTTTCCTATATAAATCTGTTCGGTCTTCACTCAGAGGATCAATGCAATCTAGGCAGAGAACTTGGCAGTCTATAATCGGGCAAAACCACAACACAACACAACAAAGAATACTTTGGTTTTCTATGCCCTGAATTCTCTAAGGGAAAGGATTGAGCAATTTTCATCAACCATTCACATGATGTTTAATGGGGGAATACTGTTTGAATCCAGAAGTCAAATATCTAGGTTTACCCTATTTCCTGAGGCGAGGCAGATGTTTCGCTAACCGTCCTCCAAATAGGTTTTATTTGCATTTTGTGTGCCTTTGAGACAGTGTTGGTTCCTGGCTAAACCTGAATAAGGCCCTGCATTTTGTTTGACAATAATTTGTAAGTGACTTGCTTTGGCTTTCTTCCGGGGGGGGGGGGGGGGGGGGGGGGGGGGNGAGAGAGAGAGAGAGAGAGAGAGTGGTCCAAGGTCACCTAGTTGGCTTTGTGCTTGAGATAGGACTAGAACTCACATCTCCTGGTTTATAGCCTAATGCTTTAACCACTATATCAAACTGGCTCTTGGTTTAACCATAGGCTTACTAAATGTTTATGGAGATTCTCAGTCATCCAGGTCATGGTTGTCCCAAAAGTGCTCTTCAAAAGGCAACTGAACTTTCTTGGTTTTTTTCCTTGAAAACATTTTGCTTCTCATCCAAGAAGCTTCTTCAGTCCAGTTGTCTTTTGACCAGCATCTTTGGAACATCGGCCTACTACAAAAATTCTCAGATGGAACTTTTCCAAACAATTATTCCAAGTCAGTTTTCCACCCACATATATCTGCATATCACCTTGCTTAACCTTAAGGAAATACACTGTGCCATAAATATTCAAGCTATTTATTTTTACTAATTATGCTAGGATTTACCAATAAACCAAAAGATTGAAGATGGAGCTATTTCTGCATTTAATTTATGTTCATCTTCTTCCATTATATACAATAGGAATGAATCATCATGTCATTATTAATATTAGGTGACCAACTTTTCTTACCCAAAACCCTTTAAAGGTCTCTCTAAGCCACACAGCTATTGTATGATAATTAATTCTGAAGAGGGCATTAAAAAGACACCTTGAAAATCTGCCATCTGTCTTGCATATTACATACATTCTAAATCAAGAATTCTTATACATCTGTTCCACTTATTTTGACATATTGTCTTATGTTCTTATGTCTTCTTTTAATGTATAATGCTACCATTCTTTCCCCATAATCCTAACTTTTAAATTCTGATGGTTAAAGTTGAAATCTTTAGTTCAGAAATTACATTCACATTTCACTAATTAACACCAATAGCAATAACACTAGCACTTAAGACTTATATACTGCTTCACAGTGCTTTACAGCCCTCTCTAAGCGGTTTACAAAGTCAGCATATTGCCTCCAACAATCTGGGTCCTCATTTTACTGACCTCGGAAGGATGAAAGGCTGAGTCAACCTTGAGCTGGTGAGAATTGAACTGCTGGCAGTTGGCAGTATTAGCCTGCAATACTGCATTCTAACCACTGCGTCACCATGGCTCTCTATAATTAATCCTTATAATATCCCCATGAAATAGGTTGGACCCAGAAAGTCAACTTCCTCATTATTGTTGAGCTTCCATAGTTGAAAATAAATTTGAAATGGGATTTCCTTCTCCTAATTCAAAACCCAAGTCACTACTTCACACTGAAAAAAAAAATATAGCAGTGCTTATAAAAGTGTTGGGGAAAAAATCTACTTTCTTTGGAGAAATAAGTCAAAAACTTCTCTCTGTTTTTGGTGCAATTCAAGTAACAATTCTTCTATTTCTACTTTGCATTATTCTGCTGCAAATCAATATAGCGCTGCTTATTCTAGCTGATACAGAAGACATGAAATAGTCCTCTTCTGATAAACAAGAAGAGAATTGTTTTAAATAGTGGAAAATTACTTACCTATGATCTTAAAATGGGGATGATTCAACAATAAAATGCTCACTGAACATTGGACTCACAGAGAATATTTAATAAGGCTTGGTTATTTATTTATTTATCAAATTTATATGATAATCCCTCTACTGTTGAAGCTGCCTGTCTGGGATCTTGAACATTAACTCACTTGGGCAGATGTTTCTTTTTTTAATTGTTGGATTTGAAATCAACAGGATGGTTAATATGACTGGATCAGCTGCTGACTGTGGTTTATTCATCTCGTCTTTCCCTTTAATATTTTGAATTCGTAAAATCATCAAACAAGAGCATTTATAGATGTAGGGGGATTAAAAGAAGTGATGGTGATGACCATGTTGGTTCAAAGAGGGATGAGATGGCAGCCACAGCTGTGCAAACAAAGCCATGCCTGCTTTATTTACGTGAGCCACATCGACACTGCATGTAAGAAAGGGGACAGGACTTTTCACAGTTGTGGCGGTCATCTCAATCTCTTTTAAGCCTCCCCGAGACACCCAACTATAGACGTTGGAGGTGGGGTGGAAGTGTGGCTAATAGAGTTACTATACAATAATTGAAGGTGAAATCAAGGCCCAATTTATAGGAAAGGTCTGTCTGTCTGTCTGTCTGTCTGTCTGTCTGTCTGTCTATCTATCTATCTATCTATCTATCTATCTATCTATCTATCTATCTATCTATCTATCATCTATATCTCTATCTCTATCATCTATATCTATCTATCATCTATATCTATCTATTTTATATTATTATTATTATTATTATTATTATTATTATTATTATTATTATTATTATTATTATTATTATTATTATTATTATTATTATTATTATTAATCGCACAGTCAGCCAGATGTTCAGACTGGATTTGGCATTTTTGCCTACCTATCGAGTCCTTACCAAGGACCTGGGATAGGCAGATGTGGATGTTTGATGGTATTACAGATATCGTCGCAGGATGGAAGCAGATCCTAGTAAAGCCACCTTTTACAATTGACTAATGGTGAATTTGTCAATTCCAATGGTGTTCAAGTGGTGCTCTAGTTGTTTTGGGATTGCACCCAAGGCACTTATTACTATTGGTGCTACCCTTGCTTGCTTTTGCCACAGTCTTTCTATTTCTATTTGTAGGTCTTTGTATTTTGTTATCTTCTCCAGTTCTTTCTCATCTATTCTGCTGTCTCCAGGCACTGCCACGTCCACTATCCAGACTTTTTTGTCAATAATATCATCATCATCATCAGAAAGCAAGCATATCTAATACTACTTCCTCCTATTTTCCCCACAACCACAACCCTGTGAGGTGGGTTGGTTTGAGAGAGAATGATTAGCCCAAACATACCCACTGGGTTTCATGGCTAAGGAGGGACTAGAACTTACAGTCTCTTGGTGATTGGCCCAAAATACCCAACTGGCTTTGATGCCTAAAGCAGGACTAGAACTCACAGTCTCTTGGTGATTGGCTCAAAGTCACACAGCCAGCTTTCATGCCTAAGGTGGGACTAGAACTCACAGTCTCCTGGTTCCTAGTTTAGTGCCTTAATCACTAGACCAAAGTATTAATATGTATTCTTTGTCAACAATTGAATGAGGATTTGTTTGGGACCAAGCAGTATGTAGTATGTTCAAATACTTTAGGGTTATTCTCAATTTAAGGAGAATACATCCTTAAAATGTAATATTCCAACCCTTCCCCTCACTATTATGATGAATATTAATTTTGATATAGCAATAGCACTTAGACTTATATATCACTTCACAGTGCTTTACAGCCCTATCGAAACAATTTACAGAGTCAGCATATTGCCTCATATATTACATTAATAGAGTAAGCACAATTTTTTCCATGGTTAATTGTCATTTTGTCATGCAGATTGATGAAATAAAATACATCAAATAATCAGTGGGACTGAAGGCTACCTATTTTCAAAGGGCTACTTTGCCTACACTGGTAACTGGGAAGAAAAAAGTGGATTCCATAGAGTTTTATTTCTTTTTGGAAGGAAACCTATGGAGCTAGGAGAGAGAGAGATATTTTTTTTTATTGAATAAGATTCTTGCAAGAACCAGTGGGAATGTTGAAATGCAGCTTTGTAGATGCTTGCTTACTTTATTTATTTATTTAGGAAACTGAACTTCAAAGATGCAAAGTTCAAAGAAGCAGAACATTATTGGAGGCAAATAAAACATGGCCTTTTAAGATACACTTTCAATCAACTGCAGCACATTAAATCAAAATCACACAGAAAAAAGAGATGCTGACTCAGAAGGTGTATGTTTTAAAAATGGTTCACAACGCTTCACGTCCTGTACTTGTAAGCTCAGCAAAGAACCGCCGCGTTTTATGCATTTTTAAAATAAGAAGCACTAAAAGCTTCATCTGCATAAGTGTACATGAACTTTATTAGAAGTTGTTAGGGAGAATTTATCCTTCGGCATTTTTAAATGGAAGGGGTGGTTCTTTTTAATGCAAGTATGGGGTGTTATATACAATTGGCGTGATAGAACCTTGCTTCCATGGTTTTATTTCTTAAGAATCCTCATTTTAGTGGAATAATGTATTGCTTGGCATCATAAAAAAACTCTCTCTCTCTCTCTCTCTCTCTCTCTCTCTCTCTCACACACACACACACACACACACACACACACACACACACACACACACACACACTAAATGCAACCATGAGAGCCAGTTTGCTGTGGTTAAAGATAGTTTTATGGCAGCTTGATTGAACCCATGCCTCTTCTTTGTGGCAGCCCCTGAGATATGGGAACACGGCTATCATGTCCCCCCTCGTCCTTCTCTTCATTCATTCATTCATTCATTCCTATATGAGGAATCACTTAGCTCCAATTGTTCTAACTGTCAGGAAATTTCTCCTTAGTTCTAGGTTGCTTCTCTCTTTGGTTAGTTTCCATCTGTTGCTTCTTGTCCTGCCTTCAGGTGCTTTGGAGAATAGCTTGACTCCCTCTTCTTTGTGGCAGCCCCTGAGATATTGGAAGACTGCCATCATGCCCCCCCCCTCATCCTTCTCTTTGTTAAACTAGACATACCCAATTCCAGCAACCGTTCCTTAAATGCTTTAGCCTCCAGTCCCCTAATCATCTTTGTTGCTCTTCTCTGCACTCTTTCTAGAGTCTCAGCATCTTTTTTACATCGTGGTGACAAAAACTGGATGCAGTATTCCAAAGTGATCATTCCAAGATATGGAAGGGTGACTTTGTTAATGACTGTGATTATTTTAGGGCTCTCTTTGGACTTCTGATGAGAACCTGGATTGCTTATTGGATTTTCCTTTAGTTAAGAGTTGAGCTATGGGATGAAGAGTTTTATGTTTGTTAACAAAAAGCAGGTGGCATTTGGAATTGTTTATACTTTCAAAGGGTGGGGAGGTCTCTTTCTTAGCTTTTTCTTTTCGTCTTTTGTCTTTCTTTTTTCTTTCTTCTTTGCTTTTTTTTTGCACCTTTGATTCTTTCCTCCTATTTCTCTTTTTCTCTTTAGTTTGTTGTTTTCTTTTATTACGGCCCTTAAAACTTTTAATAATAATAATATTATTAAAAAATAAATTAAAAGGACGAAAGGGCAGAGAAAACCTGGCTGTTTTAACCAGAAGAACAAACATTTTCTAGTCAAAAGTATCCAATTCTGATCTAACAGCTTAAAAGGCTTATCTGGATTTCCAACAAGAAGGGGCTGCAATTTAGTCTATCAATCATCCTAATGAGCACAGTGAGTTGAACATTTGCAACTCTTTCCCTGTATTGATTTGTTTCCGGATAAGATGTGGGATATCTGATTCGCCATGGAAATGTCAGGATGATCACAGCTTATTTCAGATGAGGTGAACTTAGACTTATGTACTTAGACTTATATACTGCTTCATAGTGCTTTACAACCCTCTCTAAATGGTTTACAGAGTCATCACATTGCCCCCCCTCCACAATCTGGGTCCTTATTTTACCAGCCTCAGAAAGATAGAAATCTGAGTCAATCTTGAGCTGGTCAGGATCGAACTGCTGGCATTCGGCAGAATTAGAGTGCAATGCTACATTCTAACCACTGCGCCACCATGGCTCTTTTAATCCTGATAGAATGGGTGGACTGGGGAGTGGGCATAGGATGACAGAATCTACTCTCCACCAAGAGTCGTTGTCGATGGCCAGATGGATGGTGCATAAATTAAATAAATAAATAAATAAATAAATAAATAAATTTGAAAATAATGCTGCCTTTCCTTCAAGTATCTGAATGAGCCATGAAGAAGCAGAAGACTACCAGCGTTATGTGTTAAAAAAAAATCCTATTAATTTCCCAACTTCTCCAGTTTGAAAGGTCCCAGGGAGATGAACTGGGAAAGACATTTCCCTGAAAACATTGTAGACAAAGTCAGTGTATTGATTACCAGAGACAATTGATCTGGATATATAGATATTGCAGCACTACAGATCCCAGCATCCCTCACACTGGATCATATAGGATGCTGCTTCTGTAAGTTGTAGGAGACTCACATTTTCAACACAACCTGAAGCGTTATAATGCATTCTATTAGCTCCACATGAGTCAACCTCATGTGAAGTGAAGTGGTACAGACGAAGTACAAAGCATTTGGCCTCTGGTACATATTTTGCAAAAATCTGAACAGCCACAAGATGTCAGCAAAGAGACACCTCCTTGCTGCCATCCAGTGGCTCAACTGAAATTTTTGCCCTTCAAATCTGATGGACCTGTTCATTTATTCAGGAAAAATAACCTCATTAAGAGTGGACTGAAATTTTATAGCATCTTCCTGTGAAGTGAAATAATGTGTCCCTCTCATTATTTTTTTAAAATATTAATTATTATACATGCTGTCAACTCATGATCTTTATGGCTAATTAACTGTCTTATTTTTATCAGAAAAATTGATTTACCTGACTAATAGCTGAAAATAATTGATTTATCTCAAGGCAGGTGGTTGTATTCCAAAGATGATTAACTTAAGCATTTCTCTTCACAGAAATTTTTTAAGAAGCAAATAGCCTCAGTAGATACAGAGTTCTGAAGGCTTCTTGATAATCAGGTTTTAATAACAATCTGATCATAAAGACCAACCCTTTAAACAAAATGTACAGTCTTAATTAAGATATATAATTATTATTATGTGGGAATGTATTTCTTTAAGCATATGATTTGTTTATTAGAGGCAAGGAATTAAAATAGAAAAGGAAATTGTTCTAAATGTTATTTTTTTTTTCTTCAGTGGAATAAAACTGAGAAGCAAAAAATTATACTACAATCTGCTTTCAACTACAAAATATTGAAATAGTTACAAAAAAGAGGGGAAGGGGGAAATCAACAATAGAAAATTAATGCAAGCAACTGACAAAGTCTTCTAGATACTTTCACACACAAGATTGTACGATATGGCACCAATTTCAATCTGAACTTAAAACTGAAGAAGAATACTCTAAAAATGTTGAAACTCCAAAAAGAGTAGAGAAAAGAGCAGAAAAGATGATTAGGGGACTGGACGTTAAAGCCAGTGGTGGGATTCAAATATGTGAACAACCGGTTCTCTGTGTGGATGCCGCTTCTGGAAGTCCATTCTGGGCCTGCGCAACAAAACATTAGCTACCGGTTCTGCCGAAGTGGTGCGAACTGGCTGAATCCCATCACTGGTTAAAGCATACAATGAGTGGTTGTAGGAACTGGTTTTCTTAACCTCTGTGTCCTCAGTTGTCCCACTCTACTTGTAAATCTTTCTGTTTTACTTTATCTGGGCCTGCTTTTCCTGAGGAAAAAAATGCCAAATTGTCAATTAGGAAAGTTCTACTGCAATTGAGGGAAATTGGGCAAAATGTCCAATTGTAAACACCATGATACAAAAAAAGATGTTGAGACTCGAGAAAGAGTGCAAGAAGAGCAACAAAGATGATTAGGGAACTGGAGGCTAAAACATACGATAAAAAATTGTGGGAACTGGGTACTGGGTCTAACAAAGAGAAGGACTGGGGTGACATTATAATAGTGTTCCAATATCTAAGGGGCTGTCACAGAGAGGAGGCGGGTCAACCTATTCTCCAAAGCACCTGAAGGCAGGAGAAGAAGTAACAGATGGAACTTATCAAAGAGAGATGCAAATTAGAATTAAGGAGAAATTTCCTGTCAGTAAGAACAAACAATCAGTGGAACGGCTTGCCTCCAGAAGTCGTGGGTCCTTCAACAGTGGAGGTTTTTAATAAGAGATTGGTCAACCATTTGTCTGGAATGGGGTAGCGTCTCCTACCTCAAGCAGGAAGTTGGATTAGAAGACATCCAAGGTTCCTTCCAACTCTGATATTCTGATGAAGACTTTTCCTTCGAGAAAAGTCTTCATCAATTCCTTAAGCCAGGAGTCTCCAACCCTGGTCTGTGGACCAGTACCGGTTTGTGGCCTGGCAGGACCCGGGCCATGGAAGCAAGCGAAGACCCATCCATGCATGTACAAAATGCAGGCAGTGTGCGAACACCCCCTCCCCCAGTCTGCGGAAAAACTGCTCTCCACAGAACTCGTCCACAGCACCCAAAAGGCTGGGGGCAGCTGCTTTAACATATATTTATGGGGAAAAAATGTTATCAAATTTGAACTGTTCAGAAATCTGTCTTAAAGATATTCCCTACAGATGAAAAATTAAGAAAAAATATTATTTTAGGAATCCATAACATTATTATAAGCATACTGAATCTTAGATAAATAGAAGCATATCTTAGCTTATTGTTTATGGTTTTGGTCACATTTAACTTGTAATATAGGAAAGATGAATCAAGTGACACTTTTAAGAGTTGGTTAAAATGCAAAAGCTGATATATTCCAGATCTGGATATAGGGCAGTTCTGAAATGCAGTTCAAAATCAGAATTTTTCTTTTTCACATTCACAAACATGGGATTAAAAAAAAATGCTTGAGAAGGCAAGAAAACAGCATAAATAACTGGCCGTCTTTGAGACTGCATTAATTAAGAAACTAGGAAAACAACCGACGCTTCAAAATAAATCTTTAAGCGTGGCAGCAAAGATTTAGCAACTTGTCTGCTTATTGAATATTAATTCCTTCCAGATCCCAAAATATCTGTTAACATTTTCACAGGATGTCGTTTGGAACAGAAACTCCTCTCTTTACGATATTGGCATCAAAAATAACACACCCAAACTTTGGTCAAGTAAAAGAAGGGTTCAGCCGAGACAGCAGCCTATAGAGCTTGGGGATTTGAGAAAAGGGAATAAAATGCTATCAAATTTGCAAAAAAACCTCCAAACGATTCTCAAAACTGATCTGGAAAGAAATTTAAGCCTTCTGGAATTCAAAAGAGAATATAGGTCTCAAATTATGCTATTAATGATTAACTATTAACTATTGCTACTAAATAATGATGTCCATTTGAATTCAGGAATCTGGAACGTATTGTTGCAATTGTTGCAACCAAAATTAAGCCCAAAATTTCTGTTGCTAAGCAAGACAGTTATTAAGTGATTTTTGCCCCATGTTACAACTTTTCTTGCCACCGTTGTTAAATGAATCACTGCTGTTCTTAAGTTAGTAACACGGTTGTTAAGTGAATCTGGCTTCCTCATTGACTTGCTTGCCAGAAGGTCACAAAAGGTGATCACAGGACCCTGGGACACCACAACCATCATAAATATGCATGTATTATTTATTAATTGATTAATGTATGTCTCAAATATGCAGTGGCCCAGTGTCCAAATTTTGATCGCATGACCATGGAAATGCTGCAACGGTCATAAGTGTGAAAAACGGTCATACGTCACTTCTTTCATTGCCAGTGTCACTAAACAAATAGTTGTAATTTGAGGTCTACCTGTATTTTATTTTTTTTTCAAAATCTGGTACTTCTAATTTCTCCCTCATTTTTTATATACTTTGCAAATCTTGAGGATATAGACATCCCTGAGGATAGAGGGGTTGTTTAAAAAAGTCAACATGATAGCAGTTAAAGTTCCATTTCTCTTTCTGTATTATGGTGTCCATATTAAAGAGAGAGAGAGAGAGAGAGAGAGAGAGAGAGAGAGAGAGAGAGAGAGAGAGAGAGAGAGAGAGAGAGAGAGAGAGAGAGA
>NW_015387448.1:160582-182320 GCF_001527695.2 Protobothrops mucrosquamatus | reverse complement strand
CCACTTCATAGTGCTTTACAGCCCTCTCTAAATGGATTGCAGAGTCAGCCTATTGCCCCCAACAATCTGGGTCCTCATTTTACCGATCTCGGAAGGATGGAAGGCTGAGTCAACCTTGAGCCCGTCAGAATCAAACTGCTGGCAGTGAGCAGAGTTAGCCCGCAATACTGCATTCTAACCACTGCGCCACCACAGTTTTTATGGTGATACTGCCTTTTCTTTCTTGGGAACAAGATATGATGAAAAAAGGGGTAGAATAAAAATGCTGTCATTTGATCCTCTGAAAATTTCAGAAATGAGGTAGGCTTCATTTGGGAAAAGGCTGGTGGTAAGATAAGATTGATGGGGAATCAACATGCCAGATTCTGGTTCTGTATACAAGTCATAGTGCAGACAATTCCACCTTCTATTAGAAAGGGCAGCTGCAATATTTAAACCCTGGGGTGTTATTTTATTGTGTAATGAAGGACACCGTGGTTTAGCAGATCACGAATATTTTCAGAATGAACGTTAACACAGTTGGATTCAGGAAATCTTAGATACATGCAACAATGATAGGTATGAATGTAATAGTTCATGTTGGTTCAATTCATGAAATTCTGCACTGGATCAGAATGGATGTCTGTAATGATTTGGTATAATTTTGCATGCTGAGCCTAAATCTCATAGTGTTAAGAAAGCCCGGGTGTATTCAGTAGGTGTTTCCACCTCCTCATTATGTTGTCAGAAGTATACTCTTTGTCACAGCATGCAATAAGGCCATGCAAAGCATCTTAAAGAGAGGCTTCACAAAGTGTTTTGGTCTTAGGAAACGGACCTATCTCAAAAGCATTAAAGAGCTTGGGCTGCTAGAAAAGCTGTTCTCAGTTAGGACCCATCTTCTCTTCTGCTGAGAATGCTAGCAAAGTAAAGCATCATTGGATGTACATGCGTCTGAAGGCATCTGGGGACAGTTCAAAGCAGCCGCATGAGTTTCTAAACAATGCGGCTGCTTTAATATTCTGAAAAGGGAAGCTTTGGGCATGGCACTGCGTTGTGGCAAATGTCTCCTTCAACTCTTTTGTGGATTGTAACTTCTACATAACTTTCAGAGAAGCGTCTGTAGAGATTCTCAGTCTTCCAGGTCATGGTTGTTGTTGTGTCCTGAGCCTGCAAGAGCTGACAGCAGGCTCAGAATTGTTGCAAATGGTCCCGGGCAATCCCAAAAGCTGCCCGGGACCAGACAGAGTGGCGCCAGCCTTGTGTGCATGCGCAAGGCGCAAAAAGGCTAAATTCCTATTGGTTCACACTGTCCGGGTTTCAGGTACTATAAAAGGCCTGCGTGCCTTTTGCTGCTTGCTTGGTCGTAGGAGTGTGTAATAAAGAGTTTGTTGCTTTTCACCATGCGTCTTCATCAATTGCTAGCGAACCGAAAACATAACAGTTGTCCCAAAGGTGCTTTTTCAAAAGGCAACTGGAACTTTCTTGGTTTTCCCGTGAAAACGTTTCGCTTCTCATCCGAGAAGTTTCTTCAGTTCTGACTGAATGACTGACTGAATCCTTCTATCCCTCCACCATTCAGTCGGGACTGAAGAAGTTTCTTGGATGAGAAGCGAAATGCCGTCAAGGAAAAACGAAGAAAATCCAGCTGACTTTTGAAAAAAAAAAAAAAAAGCATCTTTGGGATATCAGAGAACTGCAAGAGCAATTCCACAAAACTAATTCTACCTGGCATTCTTATCTTTGAAAAAAAAAAAAACCTAAACTCAGCTGGATTTACTTCCAAGAAAACACAAGGAAGGAACACAAGACACCCAAGAATATACAAGTAGCTTTGCTGCAGCTGACCACAACTGTCTAACAGTGTGCACGATGTACATCATTTCACACCTGGGTGGGCAGCTTTTCCTTGCTCAGTGTATCACTGAAAGAACAAAGGAGCCTAATACATTTATCAGTGGGCACCACAATTGTGTTGACGAAAATGCAGGGTATGGAATAGTGGGTTTAAATTGAAGAGAGGCAGATTATGATTGAATGCTAGGGAAACAAAATCATGTTAACAGTAAGAGACGCTTACGGAGGAACCAATTACAAAGCCAGGTGATACCTTCCCCTTGGTTGGAGGGGATCAAGCTGAGTAGTTAACTCTTCTGGATACTTCAATTTGGATTCCACCAGGGTTTGAGTTCAGTAGCCTCAATGGCCTCTTCCCCTCTCTAAGATTTTACTTTCCCTCTGGCACTTTGCAAACCTGAGAAGTACGATGGAGAAGGACTAGGGGCAAACTGCAGCAAGAGTCCAGGTGGTTCTTGACCACAACTGAGACCAACATTTCTATCGCTAAGCGAGACAGTTGTGAAGGGAGGTTTGCCCCATTTTACAACCTTTGTTGCCACAGTTCTTAAGCGAATCCCTACAGTTGTTAAGTTAGTAACACGGTTGTAAAGTGAATCTGGATTCCCCATTAATTTTGCCTGGCAGAAGGTTGCAAAAGCTGTTCACATGACCCCTCTGGGACACAGCAACCATCATAAATATGAACCAGTTGCCAAGCATCTGAATGTTGATCACATGATCACAGGGATGCTGCAACGGTCGTAGGTGTGAAAAATGGTGGTAATAATAATAATAATAATAATAATAATAATAATAATAATAATAATAATAATAATAATAATAATAAACTTGGAAGGGACCTTGGAGGTCATCTAGTCCAACCCCCTGCACAGGCAGGAAACCTTATGCCATTTCGGACAAATGGCTGTCCAGTCTTTTCTTAAAAACTTCCTGTGTTGGAGCATTCACCGCTTCTGAAGGCAGGTTGTTCCACTGATCAATTGTTCTAACTGTCAGGAAGTTTCTCCTTACTTCTAGGTCAGTTTCCATCCATTGCTTCTTGTCCTGCCTTCAGGTGCTTTGGAAAATAGCTTGACTCCCTCTTCTTTGTGGCAGCCCCTGAGATATTGGAACACTGCTATCATGTCCCCCCTCGTCCTTCTCTTCATTAGACTAGACATTCCCAATTCCAGCAATCGTTCCTTATATGTTTTAGCCTCCAGTCCCCCCTGGTCATAAGTTACTTTTTTCAGTGCTGTTGTAACTTTGAATGGTCACTCAGTGAAAGATTGTAAGTCAAGGACTACTTGCATCAATTACCAGTTTGTATCTGGGTTCAGTTCAAGGTGTCAGTTATTACTTTCAAAGTCCTATTTGGCATGGGTGCAGGGTATCTTCATTCATTCATTCATTCATTCATTCATTCATTCATTCATTCCTATATGAGGAACCACTTAGCTCCAATTGTTCTAACTGTCAGGAAATTTCTCCTTAGTTCTAGGTTGCTTCTCTCTTTCGTTAGTTTCCATCTGTTGCTTCTTGTCCTGCCTTCAGGTGCTTTGGAGAATAGCTTGACTCCCTCTTCTTTGTGGCAGCCCCTGAGATATTGGAAGACTGCTATCATGTCACACCTAATCCTTCTCTTTATTAAACTAGACATACCCAATTCCAGCAACCGTTCCTTATATGTTTTAGCCTCCAGTCCCCTAATCATCTTTGTTGCTCTTTTCTGCACTCTTTCTAGAGTCTCAACATCTTTTTTACATCGTGGTGACCAAAACTGGATGCAGTATTCCAAGTGTGGCCTTACCAAGGCATTGCAAAATGGTATTAACACTTCACGTGATCTTGATTCTATCCTTCTGGTATATCAATTAGGTTAGAAAGTTCTTGCTTTAGTCTGGAAAGATTCTGTCTATTAGGATGTCCATTTTTTTATTAGCAAATTTTTAAAAAAACTGAGGTGTTCTTTGTGCTCTCTGACCTTGTGTTTTCTTGTAGACATTTCATTACCCAAACTAGGTGATGTCATCAGTGCAAGTAAAAAACTGGTTGATTTCACTGTGTTGTCTTTGAGCTTGAAACTGACAGAGGCTTGCAGCATTGGTGGGCCTAAACTGGATGCTCCTAACCACTCAGATATGACAAGACTGCACAATATTGAAGAAACCACCCCTGATCCTTCCATATTGCCTTCTAAGGACATCAAGTAGAAATATTTGATTCCTCTTTTCCATTGCAGGATGCAATCTGGGTCGGTCACCGGGACCAGAGGTTTTGTCTTCCGAGCTTTTGGACTTGTGATGGAGCCCATCCTCAGGGAAGTTCTCTTTGGCCAAGTGTGTGCTGTTCTGTGTGTGGTATTTATATGGTGCCTGTTGTATGTGGCTTTTTAGAAGTTGATTGGGGTGTGTTGATGGCTGACTATTAAGTCATTGGCTGTCATTTGCTTGTGCTGCCCAGCCCTTGCCTTCTAAGTCAGACATGTCAAACACAAGGCTGGATGCAGCCCGTGAAGGGTTTCATGTGGCCCGCGAAGCCATCCTGGAAACAGTGAGGGAATGGCCCCCTCTGCCTTGACCCTGGCCCAGGCCAGCCAGGAGCCAATATACAATTTTGTGGTGGCCATCTATGCTGAAACGTATTCAGTCTTAGCTCCATAAGCCCCCCCCCACTGCATGGCCTGAGAGGAAGAGTGAGACTTCTCCAGTGGACCATGCCTTGGCACTTGCCATGGTCCCACCCCCTTCTGCCAGAGACCCTCAGATCTATCCCACTCCTGCCCAGGCCCCCACAGGCACCCTTGACGCGAATGATGTAGAGCTGGCCACACCCACCCAGTAGGCCACACCCACTCCATCCATGCCCACCCAGTAGGCTGCATCCTCCCTGGCCACACCCACCCAGCCCCCTGAGGGCAACCACAATGCTGATGCGGCTCTCAATGAAATTGAGTTTGACACCCCTGTTCTAAGTACTTGATAACCTGGTGGTAAATCAGCACTTCTGTTGACTGACAAGGGGCCTGTTTCTCAGGCTTCACACCATGGCTGTTTTTGTGCCTGCTTGTCCAACAATCTTAGTAGCGGCAAAATTGAACAACGATGCAAGGTAAAAGTGTATTTCAGAATAAAACATTTCCTCTGCTCTGGAATTTCAAGTTTCATCTTGTTTCCCTAAAGTTAGATTTCTTAAATAACAAATGAACAGACCAAGTTGAGTCGATTATCTAAAAAAAATGAAATAATTTTATGAGACATTCAGGCATACCTGGTTTAGATCCTTCATCAACAGATCCATTATAGATTTGGTTTATGAATTCTGGCCTGTTGTCATTCATGTCGATCACATAAATGTAGAGATCAATTGGATTCTCCACTTTGTTTCCATTCATATCTACGGCATGTGCTCTGAGCTGTTAACAAAATAAGGAAAAAAAACCCTCTTTAATAAACAGAGAAGTCACTATTGTTTTATGGAATTGAACATCTGAAAAAGTATTTGGAAAAAAAAACCACCATTCAATCCTTTTAACACTCTAAATATTGCAGACTTTTGAATGTTTTCTAAAGGTTTTCTTTCTTTCATATACTGAAATTACCCAGCTAATTTTGGTAAGCACAAATGAGAGAAGATATGAAGCTTAATCAGCGTAGCTAGTTTAATGAACTTTTTATCATTTTGTTGACAATTATGACCTCTTAGAGATAGGAATCCTATCCTTCTTTGTCAGGTATACATGAATTTCACTGGTTGTATGACAGTTAGAACAATTAACCAGTGGAACAACCTGCCTCCAGAAGCTGGGAATGCTCCAACACTGGAAGTTTTTAAGAAGAGACTGGACAGCCATTTGTCTGAAATGGTGTAGGGTTTCCTGCCTGAGCAGGGGGTTGGACTCGATGACCAGGCAGTCCTCCACTTATGACCACAACCGAGAGCAGAATTTTCATTGCTTAAGCAAGTTGGTTGTTAAACACTCGATTTTACGAGGTGTTTTTTTTTTGCCACGGTTGTTAAGCAAATCTCTGTTGTTGTTAAATGAAGCGTTCAAATGGTGATCACATGATCTGAGGACACTGCAGCCATCGTAAATGCACACCAGTTGACAAGTGCCTGAATTTTGATCTCGTGCCCATGAGAACGCAATGAAGTCACCTTTTTTTCAGTTGTAACTTTAAACAGTCGCTAAATGAATGGCTGTAAGTGGAGGACTAACTTTATGTACGTCAGTGTATTTTTATCTGTAGCTGGGAAAAAAGAAACTAACAAGATGAAGAGGCATATGCTGGCATTGTGTGCAAATTCCACCCACACAATGGGGAAAAGTGACTGCACTTTGATAGATGTATTTCAAACTCTAGTTTATCTTTATTATTATACAATTATTAATATCATGATTGTGTTAATATCCTCATCTAATAATACTTTTGTGGGCAGAATACATTTGCAGAGAGCAGAGGCTCAGTTTTGATTATTATTTTGAGGGAGAACATTTTAATAACAACAATAACAATAACAATAACAATAATAATAATAATAAAGTTGGAAGGGACCATGGAGGTCATCTAGTCCAACCCACTGCTCAGGCAGGAAATCCTATGCCATTTCAGACAAATGGCTGTCCAGTCTCTTCTTAAAAACTTCCAGTGTTGGAGCATTCACAACTTTTGGAGGCAGGTTGTGCCATTGGTTAATTGTTCTAGCTGTCAGGAAGTTTCTCTTTTGTTCTAGGTTGCTTCTTTCTTTGGTTAGTTTCCATCCGTTACTCCTTGTCCTGCCTTCAGGCGCTTTGGAGAATAGCTTGACTGCCTCTTCTTTGGGGCAGCCCCTGAGATATTGGGACATTGCTATCATGTCACACCTAATCCTTTTATTTGAACTGGTCAAAATGAAAGACAAGTTATTTCTTCCCTGATTGGGATCATTCAGATCAGGGAATTCACCAGTCTCCTGGTTATTGGAAAAGTTGTAGACAGAAACTTGTTTCCATTGAAGATTAACCCAAAAACTATAAAGTTAAAAACAGTCAGTCAAGAAGATAGAAAAGTTGCTGAAATTTTCTTTTTTTCCTCACCCAGTTATCAATACGAACATCAAGAAGATAATATCGCCTTAGAAAAGCCATCTGCTTCTCTCTAAGTTTCTGTGGTTGCTTATTCTTCTATTTGTATATTGTATTTGAAGCAACTTCCAGGTTGTCATTTCTGTTATTATTCACACTAATACTAATTGATATCAAACACATTATTACAATGCAGAGCTCATCAATCTGTTGCAAATAAATAATGTGATGAACAAATGTAAAGTTGTTTTTAGTTTCTATCTGGTTTAAAACACTGACCAAGAATCTTGAGCCTCAGCTGCAAAATTATTTATCTGTTTAATTATTTGCAGAGCCTACTTATCTTTGCCCCATACCTAAAGTCTCTGGGCAATATATTTTCCAACAGAAAGAAAATGATTCCATAAAAGAGTTACATTAGAACAATATCACAAACCAAACAACCAACCAACAACCAGCAAACACAAAGATGAAACTCTAAATAAAACCAAGTATGAGTGAAGTGTTCCCTCTGGTAAAGATATAATAGCCTTCTTCATGGAAGCATCTGGCTGACAGCTGCAGGAAGCAAGGTAATTATTAATTTATTCACATTCTACATTTATTAAATAGTAATTTATATAGTACTTTTATGTAGCACCTGCATTCAGTAAGGACAATGTCTTAGTGCCCAAGGCCATAGCTGACACATTTGGGGTATGGATGAGACGATGTAAATAGTTATGTGGTTTCATAAAAAATGCCACTGGAATTCTTATATTTGTACTGAATTTTGGAATATTGCACGTATCTTAGGGCGTCCATTATAGCTTATTCTGATTCCCAGCCTCAAATGGCAGAAAATCAACCAGTATAGTAGTCCTCAACTTAACGACCACAATGGAGCTCAAAATTTATGTTGCAAAGTGAGACAGTTGTTAAATGGGTTTTGCCCCATCTTACGACCTTTCTCGCCACAGTTGTTGTGTGAATCACTGCAGTTGTTAGTCACATGGTTGTTAAGTGAATCTGGCTTCCCCATTTACCTGGCCTGTCAGAAGGTCATAAAAAGTGATCACATCAGCTGCAACCATCATAAGTATGAGTCAGTTGCCAAGCGTCTGAATTTTGATCATCTGACCATGGGGATGTTGCAATGATTATGTCATTTTTTACAGTGCCTGTTGTAACTTCCAATGGTCACTAAACAAACTGTTGTAAGTCGAGGACTATTTGTAGTTATCTGCAATTGTAGTTGGAAGGGCCAGAAGAAGGCAACTGCGTGACCATGGGACCATGACTGATCAACCCTGCTCCCCATAATGAGGACTGGCATCTTAATATCTTATTTTAGTTGTCTGTTTTTTGAAGCTTCCCGCATGTAGGATAGACACCTTAAGGGGGTCTACTCAGACATAGGCAGAGTTCCCTAAAGCTTGAGCATACACTGCGAAGGGATTGATGGGTAAGCCTAGATTGCAAATGGCTGCAGATGGGCAGATGTGCACTTCCTCCCAAATCCCAACTGTACATTGTGTATGTCCTGTCTGCTGATTGGTTGATCCAACTTCCTGTTCTGTGCTTTGCTGAGTGAGTGCCCCCAAGCCAGGAAGTTACATTTGCAGAAATATAAAGGGAACATTTATGCAACCATCTCTGAACGACCGATGCATGCATTCCTGAATGTGCACTGCCAGAGATATCTGCTCAGCCCTTCACTCTGGATCTCACTGAGAGTTTCATGACCTTAGCAACCTTGTCTGAAATGGTATAGGTTCTCTTGCTTGAGCAGGGGACTGGATTAGAAGACCTCCAAGGTCCCTTCCAGCTCCTATTCCAGTGGTGGCGAACCTATGGCACGGGTGCCAGAGGCGGTGGGCACACATGCCGTTGCCCTAGCCTTGCCTCTTCCCGTGACCCCCTCCTCACCAGCAGCCTCCCTGGAGGAGAGTCGCCCTTGAGCATGGCCCATGCGGAGCAGCGCAGCCAAGGACATGGCAGCCAGGCAGCGTAGACAAGACTGCCCTCATGCCCCAATGCGCACAGTTGATGCTGCAGGGCGTGGGCAGAGGGCGTGGCCGCCAAGGCGCTGCTGGGCTGCCTGAGCGATCTGTGGCGGGCGCTGGAGGCGGTGAGTAGCCCTGTGGTCAAGCAGGTTGGGACGGAGCAGGGGCGGGGCAGGGGCAGGGCAGGGATGGAGCAGGGGCGGGGCCAGTTTTTGGGCACTCGGTCTCTAAAAGGTTCGCTATCACTGTTCTATTCTATTCTATTCTATTCTATTCTATTCTATTCTATTCTATTCTATTCTATTCTATTCTATTCCATTCCATTCCATTCCATTCTATTGATATATGGACCTCAACTCCCAGAATTCTTAAAACTGCTGAGATAGAGAAACTCTGATCTAAAAATCAATCAAACCCATTTCTATGGTTGCACCACGGTATCGGCTGTTTTAAACTTCTGTCCCCTTTCATTTTGCTTGGTCACTAAAAAAGACTTCTTGATTCCATTGTGAAAAGCTGTCCGTGTTCTAAGGAAAGGCAAAAAAAAAAAAATAGTGAAGGAAAACTTTTTCTTTTTCAAAAGACATAGGTTTTTTTCCTTCTCCAGTGAAGCTTTAAAAATGGAAAGACTTATCAATTCTACTCTTAATAATATTTTCAACCAATTTATCAGTGAGAGCGAGCAGTTAGGGTGGCTCGGCTATAATTCTTTTCATCCTACCTGGGCCCTTTTATAAAATGGTGTTGCTTCTGGTTCTTAAATACAGAGGCTGGGTTTTGTAAAGCTGCAAATTTTAGGTAATAGTTGGCAATTTCATTTCTGCACTGCTTAATAATCCTCCTGAATGCCACTAATTTTTCATGACTCATTATTTTTTAAAATGTCACCCTTTGTCACCTCTATTTGACACATTTCTTCTGAAGCACTACCTGGGAAAAAAGTGGTTTCATTTGCATACTTCTCCAGCATTTCCTAATGTGGAAACAAATGGAAACATTTAACTCTATTTGCTATAATTTTTTCTTTTTCTTTCTTTCCACTTTGGTATTTAATGGCCAAGCCTGCCTGGGCAGGCATTTCTATTCAGATGTAGTATTATTACGGATGTTTGTGATGTTTGTGTCAACTCTACAATGAACTTGGCTGCAGCCATCTTCCTCTTCATTCTAGGTTGGGAGGGGAGCTTGCCTAGGTGCTTCACTATCAAAATAATCTGTCCCATGGGAACCAAGGTCATCTACTGGTCCCGCGACCAGGGACTGGGCATTGTATAAGAAAGCCCGCCAAATGAATATATTGGGGAACGTAGTTGATTGCATAGTTTTGTGGGTGAGACATTGTACTTTGCAACTGGGAAATTATAGTGGGAATTTCAGACTTGGTTTCACTTTTGATTGTGCCGATGTTTTGTAATGACTAAACATGTTCTTTGAGGAATTTCCAAGCCTCGGAATTCTGCTTTGTTTGTCTCTGTCTGTCGGAACCATGACAGTTTGTTATTATTACATCTAACAATTTAATCCTAGAATGCTTTCACTTCAAACTACAAACCCCATGAATTGTATAACTTTGCCACGGCTTCTTTTTATGCCTTCTTCGCATTAGAACAGTTCTCTGAAAGATTATGCGAATTGCTTCAGCATAACCTGAGGGCACCATGTGAAGAAATCTGCACTAAAATAAGAGTAGACATTCAAGAACATTTCTAGTTGGTGTCAGGGCATAGTATGTAGATAATATTGATTTGTACTTGATTTCTCATTGGTTTTTGATACCATGGATCGTGGTATCCTTCTGACCTGATTTTGTAGATTAGGAATGGGAAAGGTGCTTTCCCAAAAGGCAACTGGACTTATTTGGTTTTTTTCCTTGAAAACATTTAGCTTCTCATCCAAGAAGCTTCTTCAGTTCCAGTTTTATCCTTGAAAACATTTTGCTTCTCATCTAAAAAATTTCTTCAGGTCTGAAGAACAGAACTGAAGAAGCTTCTTGGATGAGAAGCAAAACATTTTCAAGGAAAAAAAAACCCCAAGAAAAGTCCAGTTGCCTTTTGGAAAAGCCGTGGCCCACAGGTTGGAGAGCCCTGGCGTACTGTACATACTGTATCTACTGTATTTACAGGGCAGAGAAACAGCTTAACTTTTGGAGATTTCAAACAGAAGCTATCAAATATAATTAGAATTTTGGCTTGAGAAGCAGTGAAGCAAAAACAAATCTGAAAAGATGAGCTCTCTGCTTTGTTCTCTGCTTCATCTCAGAACAGAGACATTTTCCAAGCAGAAGACAGAGGGTGAAGAAATAATTTCTTCATTGTTTGAAGATAATAACTCTAATTCCAGGTACAAATTGCTTTTCTCTCTCAAGCTAATCTGACCTTTGACATGATCAAAAAGCTGCCTTGAAAACAACGGGGTACTTCTGTGCAGATACAAGTCGAAACAGTAAGCAAACAGGAAGGCTTGAAATACACATATCACCTTTCACGTCTCATTAATTAATTACAAAATTACAGTCATAAATCTCGAGATTAAAATAATTCTTGGTTTTAAAAACCCATTAAAAAGTGATGTGTGATGGGACAGACAGACAGACAGACGAGAATGTTTTATTTGTAACTACTCTGGAATGTAATTATTTAGAATGCAAGGACCTGCAGGTCTTGTGTGGCCTTTAGATGCAAGTGTAAACTAAATAAAAATACTAAATATTAAAAGATGGAAATTTGTGTTTTTTTAAAAGCTGGAATGTATTGTTTCTATTAATGGTGGAAGGCAATTACTTGATGTGCAAAAGCAGCAATTTCATTGCATAGATTTTTTTTTAAAAAAAGAATAAAACATTCTTGATCATTCTTTTTTTAATCTGTCTTCAGTTCACTGCAAAATGCACAGAGTATTTATTTCTTACACACAAATTCTCATGTTGTCCACTATCAACAAGGCAAGATGTACCTAAGATGTTAGATACCAGGTGTACCTATGAAGGTGTTAGATACAACACATAGCAAGGACATTTACAACTGATTCCCATCAAGGAAGTCCCAAATCACTTTTCAGTCTGGGCTAAAAGGCTGAATCAAGCACCAACAGGATAATATTGTTGCTTGTCCTAACTCACCTTTGGTGACTTAGGAATGTGCTGCTTATAACAGAGGTCCTCAACCTTTTGGGTACCAGGGACCGGTTCTGCGGAGAAAGGATTTTCAATGGACCGGAGGGGGCGTGGTTTTGTGTGCTGCCTGCATCCCACAGAAGGGGCTTTGCTTGTTTGTGCGGACTGGTTGCTGGCATGCCGCGGCCCGGTCCGGTACAGGTCCACGGATGGGGGTTGGGGACCCCTGGCCAATAAGACGCTTGAATGTTTGGTGAATCTCTCTCTCTCTACTGTAGTTATTGCCCTGTGATAAGAAGGGTTTCTTTTGAAACAAATGCAGAAAGTTATTAGTGGAAGCCAAGTATTCTTCTAGATCGACCATCGGTCTGACTCTGTAAAGCTGTTCTTAATTACAAGTTGATGGCCTTGGGAGTTAATTAAGTCCAGAGTCCATGAGCTTGTCTATGAGATTAATTAAAATCCATAAACTACAATACTTTTTTCTGAACTCAAGAAGGCAAAGAGGATTAAAAAGGAAATCCTTGCACATTTGAACTTCAGCTTCACTATTTAGAAGTTTAGAGTGCCTGCTAAAGTGTTTGTGTGTGGGGGATCCGCATTTCATCAATGGACTGTAAAAGTGGTCAATTAATGAGTCTGTATTTTGGGACTTGACTTTGATGTTTTGAATAGTGGAGATCCATATGAGAAAAGGGGTCAACAGAAATAATTAGTACATTTGCTGATAAGAACTGCATCAGTTAGAGAAGCTTGGTCTGGTATAAATACAAAAGACACTAATGGCAATTTGTTCACAACTCATGCTGTTCTGAGTTACTTCTTAGGCTAAATAATTAGAGAAAACGATTTCTTTTTCCCTTATCAAATAGCTATGTAGCATAATAATCGAGGCATATGGGACAAAGTTGCCCAAGCAGGAACTGTTGTTTATAGGCAAGACCCATTTTGGCAGGACTGGATGGGGACCTCTTAAACTCAAGGTCAGCACTATAAGAAGCAATTGTCGTGTAAAGGAAGGGGGCAAATCCCAAAACAACCTTGGAACATAAACCAATACAGGTCAGTCCTTGATTAACAACCACAAATGAACCCAAAATTTCCATTGCTCAATAAGGAAGTTTTAAAGTGAGTTTTGCCCTATTCTACCACATTTTTGCCACAATTGCAGTTGTTTAGTGAACCATGTGGGTTGTTAAGAGAATCCAGATTCCCCCACTGATTTTGCTTGTCAGAAGCCAGCTGGGAAGCTCATGTGGTCATGTGATTCTGGAACAGTGCCACCATCATAAATACATGCCAGTCGCCAAGTGCCCAAATTTTGATCACATGGCCCAGGGGGATGCTGCAAGTGTGAAATATAGTCAAAAGTAACTTTTTTCAGTGCCATTGCAACTTTGAATGGTCACTAAAGGAATGGTTGTAAATCAAGGTCTACCTGTATTTAGATTTTAACTTTACTGAATATACAGTATGTCTTTAGCTAGCTCACTTCTGTGTGTCTGCTCTAGTGTCTGTTTTTCAACCTACTGTATTCTATATAAATGAGTGCCATAATTCATTATACTTATCCATTCAGAGTTTAGGTTTATAGGCAAGCCAATATAGGTGATAAATGCAATCAGATCTTCAATCCATTGAGTAAAAGCAGCCATACCTTTATTTTTCCAATGCTTAGAATACCAATCTTTTGGCCATAGTAAGGGTGTGGAAAATCCATTTAAGTTGTCTAGTTGTTAAATTCCACATACTGGGTATGTAGTTCAGAAGAAAGTTATCCTCTCAAAATTTGTCATACGATCATTATTTATATAATCTACTACTTTCTCTTAAAACTCGGTAAATATAGGACATTGTAAAAACAGGTGGTTTAAAGAAGCTTTATCCTTATATCTCCCCCAAAACGCTGTTTTTGACAGCATTTTCTAGACAGACGTAATGGAGACCGATAAAGGATAATTGTATAAATGTATCAGAATTATATATGTTTTGAATAATATTTGCATTAGACTAGTATATATAGAAGTGTAACTGCTATTGTAATAATTACATATCGTATTTTTCTCATATTTTTTACTCTTTTTTATTATAGCACCTGTTATGTGTTCTTTTCTTAATAGTAATAGTACCACTATTACTATTATTATAAAAATATATCACTGTATGTCAGTGAAGACTCAACCATCCTGGCCAAAGATGTCTAAAGGCTGAATCATGGCAACTGGATCAAACTTCATTAATCTGAGACGTTTCCTTGCCCATCCAAGCAACTGGACTAAAATATTTTTGCTCTGACTGAGTTTGCTTACGAGCAACGAAACATCTCAAACTAACAAAGTTTGGTCCAGTTGCCACGATTCAACCTTTAGACATGATCACTATCACTATTATTTTTGTGTTTTGCTCTTTTTTTCATTTTGCTATTAATTAAAAAGAAATAAAAATAGATAAATAAAAAAGTCTGCTTTAGTGGACTGCTTAGTGTCACTGGAGTTGAGATTGCCAGATATTCCTGGGAGACAGACTTAATTAATATAATCAAATATTTGACCCACTGGGCTCTTCCAACTTTATGGTAATATGAGTATAACTCTCAGATGAGGAGAGCACGTATTTTAATTATTTCAAACAGCCTCCAATCCCTTCCACCCAGCAATAAAACAGAACAAATTGAACTGAAACCAATTTCCATGAGTTTTTATTTTCTATATGGGTGGATTCTGTAAAATTGTTTTGAGGAGTATTTGGTCATACAACACCCATCTGCAATCTGAAATGGTTTAGCTCAGGATCAGACTTATCTCCTGATCTGTTGAGTTTCAATGTGATAAACTGTATGAGATGAGAATTAGAGCTACAGAAATTCTTTCTACCTTCAAACTATAAAAAAGGTGAAAGGTCTGGACTTCATTGTTCTGTTTACCTATAGAGGTGGCACTGGAATTGGAAAAAATAATGAGTAGGTCACTCACCCATTGTCATAAATGTAAAAAAACACAAAACAGTATTTTTTACTTTGTTCTATTCTGAATAAGTATCTCATATCTAACAAATTAATCTGAAAATTATTTAGTTTGCTTTAGAACCAAAAGAACAGGAACACAAAGAAAAAGAAGTCAGTATTAATTAAGAAACAAGATAATGCACATGTATAATTTTTTAAAGAAATTGCAATGTAATGATTATGATCACACAGTCATGCAATTAAGCTAACAGGAAAGTACGTGCTGATAAACAGAGAATATTGCTAAAGAGAAGACTGATTAACATCGGCACTAATTCTGATTTTAATTGGTTTGCAAATTAATAGGAGAAAAGCAACTATTAGCCATGCAGATGGTTAACTTGCTGATCAGTTTGTTTGTTTTTTTTAGTTTTTAAGTCTGAAGAATAATTGATCCTATCGTTTTATGAGTCGGCAATTTCCTTTAGAAAATGTGTATCTATGCAATTGCCCAAGTTCGTCATTTGAATATCACCTTTTCACCCCTATTTCAGTCATATGCAGGTTACTTATTTTGGGTAAGCATATTTTGTTCAGGAAAAAAAAAACTCTTTCCAAATTTGGAAGCACGTGAATATCAAATAATACTTGTGTACTGATTTATGTACCAATACAAATACTTTGCATTAAAAATGTTTCAGTTGAAACAAATTAAACACATTTTCTCCATGTCTACCGTATTTCCTAGGATTGTGTGCTTCCAGCACCACAGTCACAATTATAGATGAGAAGGTCAAAATACTGTTGGGAAATGAATATAACATTGCAAATCCCAAGATATTCCTACTTGCTTGAGTAGGAACAAGGTAATCCCAAAGGGCCAAAGGTTCAGAGAGAACATTACAGTATGTATTATACTTGTACTCAGTGCTTATTTTCTTAAAAAAAAAAAAAGGTGCCGGAACTCACACACGTCATACAACCCGCCTTGCCTACCCTACAAGTTTCCATCCAAAAAAGGTGCCGGAACTCCATTCTGGGCGTTCAATGACAAAAAAAGCCCTGCTTGTACTTAATTGTTTTTTTTAGTTTTATTGCGTCAAACTAATTCAAAGAAAGAAAGGAAAAATATATAGACCATAGAGTTAACAACAACAAAAAACTATAACATGTGTAAAGAAGAAAAGGAAGAAAAGAAAAAACAGGGAGATTTTATCTTATGCATTGTATCCCTCACCTATACTCATCAGTCTTTAGTATCTTTCCTATTTTAGCTATGAAGAATGGGGGTAAGTCTTTTCAGAATTTCTGACCAAATAATATTAATTAAAAATAATAATTACAGAATTAAGAAAAATTGTACAATGAAATGCATCACGTGAGGTGTTAATACCACTTTATAATGTCTTGGTAAGACCACGCTTGGAATACTGCATCCAGTTATATCGGTCGCCATAATATAAAAAAGATGCTGAGACTCTAGAAAGAGTGTAGAGGAGGGCAACAAAGATGATCAGGGGACTGGAGGCTAAAACATACAAAGAACGGTTGCAGGAATTGGGCATGTCTAGTTTAATGAAGAGAAAGACGAGGGGTGGCATGATAGCAGTGTCCCACTATCTAAGGGGCTGCCACAAAGAAGCTGGAGGTCAACCTATTCTCCAAAGCCCCTGAAGGCAGGACAAAAAGCAATGGATGGAAACTAATGAAGGAGAGAAGCAACCTGGAACTAAGGAGAAATTTCCTGATAGTGAGAACAATTAATCAGTGGAACCATTTGCCTTCAAAAATTTGTGGGTGTCTAGTTCAAGATGTATGGAAAGAGAATTACAGTGGAAGGTCATTTCATATATTCTAGACAGGAAGTTTGGGTTTGTTGCCAAGTTAAGCAATGGGGGATCCTTAAGAGGTATGTTTGTACAGGTAGTCCTTGACGTATGACCCAAATTAAGCCCAAAATTTCTGTAGCTATGCAAGACAATTGTTAAGTGAATTTTGCCCCATTTTATGATCTCCCTTGAATCGCTGCAATTGTTACCTTAGTAACACAGTTTGTGAAGTGAATATGGCTTCCCCTTTGACCTTGCTTGTCAGAAGGTTGCAAAAGGTGATCACCTTTTGATCCAGAGACCTTGCCAACCGTCATAAATACCTGCAAGTTACCAAGCATTCAAATTTTGATCAGGTGACCATGGAGCTGCTGCAATGGTCATGTGAAAAATAATCATAAGTCACTTTTTTCAGTGCCATTGTAACTGTAATCGGTCACTAAATGAATGGTTATAAGTCAACGACTACCTGTACAGGGAATACATTACAAAATATATGGGTGTTTTGCTGCACTGAGGACCCAGATTGTTGGGGACAATATGCTGACACTGTAAACTGCTTAGACAGTGCTGTAAAGCACTATAAAGCAGTATATAAGTCTAAGTGCTATTGCTATTTTGTGTATGTTTGTGTGCTAGATTATTCTGCGAAGAATACTGAAATGTGTTATCAGTGATGAAAGGAAGTTCTTCTTGGACCTAGAAAGACAGCCTGTCCTTTTTCTTCCCCTACATGGGTCATAAAAAGAATTGAATAGCCATTTCTAAGCATCTCTCAAAAGCCATTGTCTTAACCAGTATAGTTAATAATGAACATTTATTACTAAATAGTCCCAAGGTCAGAGAAAGCCATCATTATGACCAACAAAGTTACCTCTTCTTGACTGAGAGTTTATCATGCTAGAATCCTAATGACTCCATCAAAGGCATCCTTCTGAGATGTTCTACCTAAATTAGCGTCCAAGTTATAATGGCCTTCCATCAGTGAGACATAATTGGCAATTCTGAAGCAGCACAAAACCTGTATCTCTAACTTTCCTCTCTCTCTTTTTTTTTAAAGGATATCCTTTTGCTTCAGATTTTGCCGGGGTCACTGGAGAAAATAATTGCTTTTGTTCAAGGAATATGAAATAATTTTTCCACAGATGCCCCTATAGCCTTAAAGAAATTCCTTCCACCATGCAGCTAAGGAGTTAATATACTTTCCTGACCTCTCCACCTTTGTCCACAGTTGGTGTCAACATAGTTAAAGCGTACCTTACCAAGTACACCTTGCTGAAAATAATGCCTGTTGTAGAACTCTTTAAGAAGATAAAGTCAGTTGAAATGACCCATATTACTTTATGGGCAATTTATAACATATTTGGAGACCCAGATGGCTTAAAGGTCCCACATTTATGCACCCAAAGTCAATGCAGAAGACTAAAGGCTTTATAGACCTCCTATGCACAATGGGAAATTCAGTTTATACCAAGAAGGCAAAGTTTTCCACCAATGTATGAGAAACAATTGGTTTACAAAACCTTGGGGAAAGGTTGGACCTTTAATGAAAGAACAGATTTCCTCTGCATGCAGGAAGTCCAAAAATCAATCATCACCAGATTCACAGAATGACTCTGATCTGAAATCCTGGAGAGACAGTATAAAGCACAACGAGTTATTCAGACTAGAGCCAAATGTCTACCCAAGTTTGCAGTCAACAAGCAAAACCTGCACATAATCTACAAATAGCCAGATGTTGAAGCCAGATGTTCTTATGAACAATCCAGGTATAACTAGAAGCCAATTCAGAAATCAGGAAGACAAGCTAAAGCGAAATCTGAGATTCTGGAAGCCAAGGAAATGGGAGAATGATATAGGTAAGAAAGATGGTGGTTGGTTCTAGCTATTGAGTGAGGTATGATATGTTCATCTTTGACACTTTTAGAATAGAATAGAGCTGGAAGGGACCTTGGAGGTCTTCTAGTCCAGCCCCCTGCTCAAGCAGGAGAACCTATACCGTATCAGACAGGTGAATGTCTAGTCTCTTCTTAAAAATCTCCGCTGATGGAACGCCCATGATTTCTGGGGGTAAGCTGTTGCACTGGTTGATTGTCCTCACTGTCAGGAAGTTTCTCCTTAATTCAAGGTTGTTTCTCTCTTTGATCAGTTTCCAGCCATTGTTTCTTGTCCTTCCCTCTGGTGCGTTGGTGAACAACTGGCCCCCTCTGCCTTGTGGCAGCCCCTCAGATACTGGAACGTTTGATATATTCATCTTTGGCATTTATGATACATTTATCTTTGACCCTTCTCTTGTTCTGCCTTTATTGCCGCTTGTTGTAATTTGGTTAAGTTCAGGAAGTCTACTTCCCCCATTTAATTGGATTCAGAGGCTCTATCTCTGACTATCAACACAGATATATGTTTGCTTTCATGGACTTGGAAGTGTTCAAATTCAAATTCTTCCTCCCTTCGATCATCTGGGCTGATCTGAATTGAACTGATCTGAAATAAATGTACTAGCATACATACATAAACACATGTGCACAATTTTGTCTATGTATTACAGGTATCTTTATGGTTATTCATTCAACATGGAAGTGTGTGCATATATGTATATCTATACAGAATTTCTTATTAGAGAATTTCTAGACCTTAAGAACTTTGCATTCAATGTTTACTTATGACTGAGATGTGCTTGAAATTGCCAGAGAAGGGAGGGAGGGAGGAAAGGAAGGAAGGATGGGAAAAATAGACATAAGAAGAGAAGTACAAACTTACATGGTAGGATGCTCTTTCTTCTCTGTCCATTGGACGGGTCACGTACATTCTCCCTGACACGGGGTCAATGTTGAAGACTTCCATAGGTGGCTGGTCAGCTCCCACCCCTGTGATGCTGTATCTTATATGAATCTCACTGTCTTTATCTGAACGAATCTGAATTAAACATTAAAGAAAAGAATGAATCAGCATGGAATGCAAGCCGAAGGGAAAAAAATGCTTGCAGTGACAATTTTTTTAATTTATCATTACATTTATTTGCCAACCATCCCATGGATCATTCACATCCATTGTCCAAGAGACCATTACATTGTCAAGATGGGGGGAAAGGATTAACAGCTTCATCTCTCAATAATTCTATACCAGTTTTGATAGATGCCTACTCCTGAAGAAAATGCCCACCTTTGGATGGTTTTAGGATAGTCTCCGCATCATAAGTTCCATGAGACATGTAACATATGCTGGGCATTTAAATATATCAGTTGCAGAGTGAAAGTTTCTTTCTAATGTTCTCTTCCTGTCCTGGGCTTACATAGCAGAATAACAGAGTTGGAAGGGACTTTGGAGGCCTTCTAGTCCAACCACCTGCTCAAGCAGGAGACCCTATAATATTTCAGACAAATGGTTGTCTAGTTTCTTCTTAAAAGCCTCCAGTGATGGAGCACCCACAACTTCTGAAGGCAAGCTGTTCCACTGGGTAATTGTTTTCACTCTCAGGAAATTTCTACTTAGTTCTAGGTAGCTTCACCTCTTGATTAGTTTCCATCCATTGCTTCTTGTATTGCCTTCTGGTGCTTTGGAAAATAGTTTGACCCCCCCTTTTTTGTATTTTAGTAACTGCCCCTCTTCAAGGTCATCTCCGCAATCTCAGAGTAACCTTTAATATCCCTTGCTTGCCTTTGATTACCCAATCCCCATTTAAAATAGATAGGCTGACAGACAGACAGACAGATAGATTACAGATAGGCAGGCAGGCAGGCAGGCAGGCAGGCAGGCAGACAGGCAGGCAGACAAATTACAGGTAGATAGGTAGATAGATAGATAGATAGATAGATAGATGTAGGTAGGTAGGTAGGTAGGTAGGTAGGTAGGTAGGTAGATAGGCAGGCAGGCAGGCAGGCAGGCAGGCAGGCAGGCAGGCAGGCAGGCAGGCAGGCAGGCAGGCAGACAGACAGACAGATAACCTTGTCATTTTTTACTGTGGGCACAATGGCACACATTAAAAATTAAATTTAGCTGCTTCCTCTCAATGTGTACACATACATAGCACACATTTAAACATACTATATACAACATATGTATAGACCTACACCCTTACATATAAGTATAATATAAATATTAATCACTGTCCATCTTGAATACATAACGGAAGGAGGAAACTTTAGAGTTCACAAGGCTGATACTGTATGGAGCAAAACTGACTGAATCTGGATGTTCTGCTTCGGATACCACGAAGCCCCCTCCTCTCAGAAGGTAACAAGGAAAACAGGTCGTGGAGTGGATATGTAGCATCTGAGACAATCTTGCGGACCCTGCTCAAGTAACGCTTATGTGCCATGTCCTGGATGGAAGGGATGGAACTGCCAATAATCTTTTCAGCCATCCTCACCACTCTCTGCACCGCTTTCCAGTCCAAAGCAGGGATGCTTCTAAACCAGACTGTGATGCTATATGACAGGATGCTCTCGATCGTGCCTCTGTAGAAAGTGGCAAGGACAGGGGAAGGAAGATGTGCTTTTCTCATGCAACACAGAAAATGCAGGCGCTGCTGTGCCCGCTTCACCAGTGTCTCACAGTTAAGCGACCAAGACAGCCTACTTGTTAACTGCACACCCAGGAATTTGATGCTGGTAACCATCTCCACAGGTGAAACATTAATGCATAGAGGAGTATGGCTGTGCCTGCCTTTTCTGAAATCAACAATAATCTCTTTGGTTTTTCCAATGTTTAAAATAATCCAAGCTTATGGGGTCATTATTACACCGCATAGCAATGATTTTCACAGAGTCACTATGCGAACTCTATAGTCTGTTTTAAATTTCTTCTCCCTTCATTCATTCATTCATTCATTTATTCGATTTGTATCCCGCCCTTCTCCCGAGGGACTCAGGGCGGCTCACAACATATTTAAAACAGAAACATGCCCACAATCCCCGCCAAATAAAACCAATTAAAACCCAAATATTTTAAAGTTGTGGTATTTAAAATTTTCTAAAAATGAACCC
>NW_015387448.1:152921-160404 GCF_001527695.2 Protobothrops mucrosquamatus | reverse complement strand
AGCGGGCCATCACGTCAAGGGCATCGTTGGGGTGGCCCGGGGTGGAGATGTACAGCTGAGTGTCGTCAGCGTACTGATGGAAATCCACCCCAAAGCCACGAATGATCTCCCCCAGCGGCTTCAGTGTCATTAGAGGATTGCAATGCTTTCTTTATGACAGACATTGATTATATTATATGAAAGTTGCAGTTCATACACTACACAGTTTATATAAAGTTTCCCCAAACTGTTCTCCTCAAGTTTGTAAAGACTGAAACAAATCTAAAATTCTTAGTCAATATGGCCTCCAATTCAAAATTCTGGTCAAGAAGAGAAGGATGTTTACATCAATCATGCTGTCAGAATGAATTGCATCTGTCTCACTAGAACAGACCCATGTACTGTCACAAGCTCTAACATAATGAAGAATGTGTTGAATTTATTCAAACTATTTGGATATTCCCTTAGAATCATGTTTTCCAGCAAGGTTTCAGTAAAGATTTTTAAGGAACATGCCACATCTGCAATGCACAGAAGAACAGCACAAACATGGGGGTCCTTACGAGAACCCCTCACCCCGCCTCTACTAACAAATGCTCATCCCTCATCTTAGAATTCTTCATCTTTTGAATTTTTTATAATGTTGTTTTATAATTAATTTTTTTAATCCTAAATTGTTCTGATTTTAATGTTTAATTTTATTGATTAAACTGTACATCACTCAGATTCTCTCTCTGAGGGAGACGGGCGATTAAGAGACCATGTTGATGATGATGTTATCCATTCAGTCACGTTCAACATTTGGTGATTCCCTGAGCCAGGTCTCTTCATATCTTCTGCTCCTGCACTATTTCTTTTGAGTTTTTCTATGCTCTGGCTGATGTCAGATTTATCCGTCTCCAACCTTATTCTTTGATGGCCTGGTTTCCTTTTACTGCTAACTCTTTCAAACATAATTGCTTTCTCCACATGACATGGCCAAAATAAATGATACAATAACAATAACAATAACAATAATAGAGTTGGAAGGGACCTTTGAGGTCTTTTAGTCCAGGGGTGTCAAACTGCCAGCCCATGGGCCAGACGCATCATCTGGAAGCCGCGCCCACCCCATTGCCGGCAATGGCAAAACCATCCTGATGCGTTGCGCGGCATCACATGACGTCGCGAGTTTGACATGCTCAGGCAGGAAACCCTATACCATTTCAGACAAATGTGTTCCAGACACAGTTTTATCATTTGGGTTAAGAAGTATGAAACATAAACAAACAAACAAACAATCAACTATAGCCTTGGGATTGGGAAAGGGACTTTCTGTGTCTTAGAAAAGAAGTATTCTAGGAGATTAGAAAGTGATGCTATGTGTGATACACAGCTACTCCGTGGAAGCCCTGCTGGCCACTTGCTATCCATCAATCAGAAATAACACCTAAACAAAATGGAAGCATGTTCAAAATAAAACTAATTCCCCCCCCTCTCGTTATAGTTTCCAATTCCTAAAAATGGAGAGTTTGGACTTCATCTCTAGTTTCTTAAACCAGGCAGTATTTTTCTCATCCTGTTGCATATATTTTCTACAGAAAACAATTCTGCAAGAAGATCTGCACAGAGAACGCCATTCCTGCTTCCAGCAGAGGTGAGGAAATAAATATGCAGGTTAAGATGTAACTGCGTCAACCAGGAGCTATTACTATTTGACAAACTGAAGTTAATTTTCAGATGGGCAATTTAAAGGAGCTCTTAGTTCAGGCAGAGCTATTTAGGAAAGAGGGTCTGAGTGGAAAGATACAAGGCAGAAATAAATAATCTGCTGTTACCCACCACCAGGAAGCCGTTGGACGAATATTGTAGGGATAAGCAACTTAAGTCCAACATATCTGGAAAACACTAAGCTGTGCTGAATTGGTAATTGTCATGGATGTTCAGAGTTGTATTTCTTATGTTGTAGAAAAAAAATGTATTATAATCATTAATGATAGAAAGGCATGTCTATACAGGTAGTCCTTAACATATAACCATTTTGTTTAGTGACCATTTGAAGTTACAATGACACTGGAAAAAGTTACTTATGACTGTTTTTCACACTTACAACCATTGCAGTATGCCTGTGGTCATGTGATCAAAATTCAGCTGCTTAGCAATTGACTCATATTTATGACCGTCCTGGGGCCACGTGAACCTCTGTTGCGACCTTCTGACAAGCAAAGTCAATGGGGAAGCCAGATTCACTTAACAACCGTGTCACTAACTTAACAACTGCAGTTAACTTAGCTACTGTGGCAAGAAAGGTCTAGAATGGGGCAAAATTCACTTAACAAATGTCTCACTTAATAACGGAAATTTTAGGCTTAATTGTGGTCGTCGAGGACTACCTGTACTATACTATAACATGGAGCCAATTGCAGATATCTTAATGCTTTTTAACATTAGAAGAGCATAATTGCACGCATCAACATTTTGAACTGAGTGGAAAACAGAAAGTGCAAACACATTCAGACCTTTTAAATTAGAACAATTCAATAAAGTATTTACACACGTTAAGTGTGGAATATGGTAGAAATATTTTAATGAAGCTGCACCTTATTACTCATTGAGGTGAACATTAAGTAACATTAAATTATTACGCTTTTGTGTGTGTGTACGTGTGCGTGCATGTGTTTGAGGGCTTGAAGGGTGTTAAGTAACAAATAATGGAAATATTTTTAAATACACTTGTGCCTCGCTTCGGCAAATGAGTTAAATGAGAGATTTCAGAGATTAAATTCTCAAGTAGCCCTCTTGAATGTGCACTCAGATACATATTTCCATTTCAGCATGCCTGCTCCAAGCTCTTACGGCTGAGAATAATTACTTAATTCAAATGTGGACAAGTAACTCATGTAATAATCAGTGTGGCTCAGCAATTCCTTCTTGACCAAAATGAATGCACGGATGGGCGCCAACAGGCAAGAGGGCAAATTGGTGTGTGAATGCTGGCTTGGCAGAAATCAAGTGAAAATGCAACTGCATTTATAGTAGGAGTTGACTAGATGCTGAGACTCAAGAAATGTGCAGAGAAGAGCAACAAAGAGGATAAGACGTGTATCCTGAACATCAGATTTCGTGAGGAATTGTGATAAAGGGAATTGGGGTCATTTATAATTTGGAAATGAACAATATTAAACGTTAATGGTAAATGAACAATATTAAATGTTAATGGTAAATCAAAATGGGGGAAAAGTCATTAGGTTATTGATTGTCTAAAACAGCTAAGCTGGCTCAGGAATTCTGGGAGTTGAAGTCCACGAGTCATAAAAGAGCCAAGGTTGACTACCCCTGGTCTAAAAGATTGAGTGTTAGTATAAATAAGATATATATAAACTAAAAATTATTGATTAAATGTAAGAAAGTTGCTTCTATGTGATTATTAGAATAAAAATTGTGTTAATTCAAATACGAGACAGTGTATATTAAGAGGAAAAGAGGAAATATTTACTGTACTAGGTTGAGATTTGTACTAATCATATTTGTATGTAATTGGATTATTGTAACTCAGTCGCCACATTGCTTTTTGATTATGTAGTTGTGATATTAGAAAACCAATAAAATTTATAATAAAAAAAAGAAGATAAAGGCCTGGAGGCTAAATTGTATAATGAACGATGGAGAGAGCCAGACTACTGAAGAGAAGGATTAGGGGGGAAACAGCTAACTCTCTTCCAGTACTTAAAGGACAGAGAAAGGTTGACTTATTCTCCAAAGCACCAGACAAGAAGTAATGGGAGGAAGCTTGTTAAAGAGAGATCTAAATTAGAATTAAGGAAAAAAAAATTCTGAAAGTGAGAACAATTAATCAATGGAATACCGGTAGCTTTCCTCCTGAAGTTGTGGGTGCTCCGTCCGGTTGCCTTTGGAAGAAAAAAGTACCTTTGAGACAACTATGATCTGGATGACTGAGAATCTCCACAGACATTTATCCATCACTGGAGGCTTTCAAAAACAGACTGGGCAACCATTTGACCAGGATGGCATAAGCTCTCTGCCTCTTCCATCTGGGATTGGACTAGAAGACTTCTGAGGTCTATGATTCTATGTTTTTCCCCTTCAGATCTTTTCTGCTGCAAAATATTCATAATTCCATGGATTGGCTATTCTGACTCCAGCTAATATAATTAATAATAATAATAATAACAACAACAACAACAATAATAATAATAATAGTAAAGTTGGAAGGGACCTTGAAGGTCATCTAGTCCAACCCCCTGCTCAGGCAGGAAACCCTATACCATTTCAAACAAATGGCTGTCCAGTCTCTTCTTAAAAACTTCCAGTGTTGGAGCATTCACTGCTTCTGGAGGCAGGTTGTTCCACTGGTTAATTGTTCTAACTGTCAGGAAGTTTCTCCTTAGTTCTAGGTTGCTTCTCTCCTTGATTAGTTTCCACCCGTTGCTTCTTGTCCTGCCTTCAGGGGCCTTGGAAAATAGCTTGACTCCCTCTTCTTTGTGGCAGCCCCTGAGATATTGGAACACTGCTATCATGTCCCACCTCGTCCTTCTCTTTGTTAAACTAGACATACCCAATTCCAGCAACCGTTCCTCATATGTTTTAGCCTCCAGTCCCCTAATCATCTTTGTTGCTGAGGAATTCTGGGAGTTGAAGTCCACAAGTCTTAAAGTTGCCAAGGTTGGAGACTCCTGGCCTACGACTTATACAACAAGAAATAATATTTAGAATTTATTGGACTCCATTATGTTGTGGAGTATGTATGTTTCCATTATGTTGTGGAGTATGTATGTTTTTACAATGTCCTAGGCCTAGGTCTGTGTTTCTCAGTCTTGGTGACTTTAAAATGGGTGGACTTCAACTCAAAGCAAAGCTGGCTGGGAAATTCTGGGAGGTGAAGTCCACCCATTTTAAAGTCACCAAAGTTAAGAAACACTTGTTACTAAGTTTTGGAAGAAAAAAGTGGACTATATAAATGTCGCTCTGCAACAAAACATACATTTTCAGAGATTGAATTACAAATCTAATGCACAAAATTTGACAACTGGACAATGTAAATGGATTTTCTATGCCCTTATTATAGCTAAATGACTAATATTGCAGCATTGGAAAGATAAATGTATAGCCCCTTTCACTCAATAGATTGGAGACTTGATTATATATAGTGCCTATAGTATATATTCTGAGCAGATTGCCTATAGATGTAGACTTGTATGGATAAATATAATGAAATATGGGACTCAATTATTCAAAGTACAGTAGGTTAAAAAAGCATAGTAGTCAAATAAATGTTATACACACACATGCACACATATCTAAATAGTTAATTATATATAGAACTACAACTGTTTATTCTTCTAACAACATGGTATACTCTAAGCCTTATTTTTTCTGTTATATCTTTTTCAACTATTTTTAAACACTTGCTATGCATGTTTTTAAATAATGCATGCATTTTTTGTGTTTCATTTCTTTTGCTTTTTTTCTATTATTATTTCAAAAGCAAGATTTTTTGAAAAAAAAAATCTTATGCAATGGCAAATCTGGAGCAGAGAGTATAGATCTACTATTTCGTCTTGTAAGTGTAACCGTATGAATTGAGTAAATATGCCTTTTGCAAAGAGGAAATAGGAAATAGAAAGTGCCGAAGAAAACAGCAATGAAAAATATGCCTTCGGTTTTTCACTGACATTATACAGTTCTCAATCATATCTAAGCTGTTGACCTTACTGATTGTGTTCCATTATTCTTCCTGAGTAGATATCTTTAACTGATTGGAATCAGCATTTGAACCATTTTTACACTCCATGGCCCCACCAAGGGGGAACAACTTGCTAGTTCTTTTTAAGAAGTCCTACATTTATTCAGAAATGTCTGGTCTATTCAGTAATGTCTCATTTATTTCAATGGGATTAATTCCCAGATAGAAGGGTACTGTAGACTGTTGACCTTTCTCTCCCTATATAATTTGTGCCCCAACTTATTCAAATGTCTGTTTGTAGGACCACATTCTGGAATGTAAAGATATTGACTAACATCAAGACTGAAGCCGATTACTTAAGTTCAGAACCTGATGGTGTTTCCACAATCCCATTTCTTGACCAGGTGTATGTCAACTGTTATATTAATATTTAATTTCAGAATTGCTGGAGGTATGATGTTTTAAAAGAGCACTTGAAAGATAAACTTAAAGCAAAGGAGGTGTCAATCAATGAGCTTTCTAAACACAAAAAGATAAACTCTTACTAGAAAGTAGCATAAAACTCATCACTGAAAATAAAATTATTTCCCGGATGATATATAGAAAAATAGTGACAAAATGCCATTGTCATTATGACAAATAAAGAGGGTGGGACCAAATTAAAGCTTGACCAGTCTCTCTTCTCCATGACGTAAGGATGGTTCAAGTGTAACAAGAGCTACCAGTATTACAGTGATCTTGGGAATCCAAACATGACATCAGAAAAAAAAACATTCCAAATATTAAAATTTTAGTCTCATAAAGTTTAGGGGTTCGGTGTTAAATTCTACACGCCCATGTACCGAATGAGAGCACCTGATAAGGTGGTTATTGTGGGCCCCTTTGGGGCTCTCTGAGTTGGTTGTTTTCTTGCAGACGTTTAGTTACCCAACTAGGTAACGTCATCAGTGCTAGAAGGGAATGGGACTTGCTCTCTGTTTATATACAAGTGGCTTGCCCCACTATGTGGGTGGCAATGTTTTTGGTGGTTCCTGGATTGAGGTATTGTTTACTGCTTGATGGTCTGATATTAAGGTAGCTACTCCTGGGACAATCCAGGTTTATACAAGCATTAGGGGACTGGAGGCTAAAACATATTAAGGAACGGTTGCTGAAATTGGGTATGTCTAGTTTAACGAAGAGAAGGACGAGGGGGGACATGATAGCAGTGTTCCAATATCTCAGGGGCTGCCACAAAGAAGAGGGAGTCAAGATATTTTCCAAAGCACCTGAAGGCAGGACAAGAAGCAACGGATGGAAACTAATCAAGGAGAGAAGCAACCTAGAACTAAGGAGAAACTTCCTGACAGTTAGAACAATTAACCAGTGGAACAACCTGCCTCCAGAAGCAGTGAATGCTCCAACACTGGAAGCTTTTAAGAAGAGACTGGACAGCCATTTGTCTGAAATGGTATAGGGTTTCCTACCTGAGCAGGGGGTTGGACTAGATGACCTCAAAGGTACCTTCCAACTTCATTATCATTACCATCATCATCATCATCATCATTATTATTATTATTATTATTATTACTTTAATTTATACCCCGCCCTTCTCCCGAAGGACTCAGGGCGGCTTACAGGCAAATAAAAACGGAACTATACAATAAATATCTAAAAACAATTAAAATATATATTAAATAAGCCTGTTATTTTTAGAAAAGTTATAAAATCCCTATTAAAATCCCTATACAATCCCCCCCTAGGCCAATCCCGCTTGATGGAAAAGCCATGTCTTGAGGGCACGGCGGAAGGAGGGGAGATCCGGAATAATCCGGATCTCTG